>NW_026059618.1:0-44868 GCF_023721935.1 Panthera uncia | reverse complement strand
ATGGTGCTGAGAGGTTTTGTCCACATCTACAGAGTTCTGAAGAAAAGAAAGTATCGGCCTGTCCTGTCATACTCTGCCAAGGAATTTTGCAAGTATGAAAAGAACAGGCAGGCGTTCTCACATGTGAAGGGACCCAAGGACTGTAGCAGCCAAGGTGCTACTTACAAAAAGAGCTCAGCTGCAAAGTCAGTCAAGAAGAACAACGATGACAAAAAGTACAAGAAAAGCCATAGGAACAGAACTAGCTCAATATGCAACGCCAGAAAAATTAAAAAAAAAAAAAAAAGAACTAATACAAAATTTTGAGGAAAAGAGTGAGCCCAGAGTTTTATGTCTAACAAGCTATTGATCAAATATAAAGCCAATGGTCAGGCATTTTCACAGCTGCGGGAAAATGGAAGACCACAGCTTCAGGCCTTTCATGGCAAAGAAAAATGAAACAAAGGAGGAAATGAATTAGAGAATCCAGTATTAGAGAAGCTGTAGTAAAAGTACTGGTCATGAGCATTTCATTCATTTAAACCTAAGAGTTTAGTTCTATTATAAAAGGAAGTGATATTAAAACTATTGCATAGGGGCGCCTGGGTGGCTCAGTCAGTTAAGCGTCCGACTTCAGCTCAGGTCACGATCTCACGGTCCGTGAGTTCGAGCCCCGCGTCGGGCTCTGGGCTGATGGCTCAGAGCCTGGAGCCTGCTTCCGATTCTGTGTCTCCCTCTCTCTCTGCCCCTCCCCCGTTCATGCTCTGTCTCTCTCTGTCTCAAAAATAAATAAACGTTAAAAAAAAATTAAAAAAAAAACTATTGCATAAATGAAAATAACATAAAATCTGGAGGTGACAAATATCGGAAGAGTGTTAGATGGTTAGTTTTCACACTCTAACATTGAAGCAGGAGCTTAAACACGTAAGTCCAGCTCCTAGTTTCCATTCTCTTTTCATTCTTAACCCATTTCTTTGCTTTCTTTTGAGGCACATCAGATTGGTTTGTGTATTCTGTCTTCAGTTGTTTTCCTTCCATTCTTTCTTGAACCGACTCCACTCAGGCTTTTGCCACTAAGCGGGGTATCACCTCTGTTCTTCGTGATGACCCACATGTTGTTGAATCTAGTGGTCAACTCACGGACTGCATTTTACTTGACCTACTGGCAGTATTGGACACAGTTGTTCACTTTCTTCTCTTTCCAGACACTTGACTCTCTTGGTGTTCTCCCTCGTGCATCCATCCTTCTTGCATCTTCATTACTCTTTGCTACTTTTTTCTGATGCCTCTGGATATTGGAATGCCCAGAGCTCAGTCCTAGGACTCCTTGCTTTCCCTTTCCATACTCTTTTAAAGATTTCACCCAGTCTATTGACTTTTGTTTTATTTTTAAAAAATGTTTATTCATTTTTTAGAGAGAGACAGAGCATGAGTGGGGGAGGGGCAGAGAAAGGGGGAGACACAGAATCCGAAGCAGGCTCCAGACTCTGAGCTGTCAGCACAGAGACCGACACGGGACTAGAACTCACGGACCACGAGATCATGACCTGAGCGGAAGTCGGACACTTAACTGACTGAGCCATCCAGGGGCCCCTAGTCTATTGACTTTAAATACCAACTACATTCCAACCTCCCAGACATTCATGTCCAACTGCCTTCTTAACATATCCACTTAGAAAGCTAGTAGGAATTTTAATTCAACATGTCCAAAACTGAATTCATGACGTACTCTGAGAGCCCACTCTACCTTCAGCCTTCCTCATTTCAGTCAATGGCAACTCCATATTTGCAGTTCCTTGGGCCAGTATGCTGGAATTATCCTTGAATCCTCTTCTACCCTAGCCATATTCTGCATACAATCCATAAAGAAATCTGTTTATCTAAAGAAAAAAAAAGCTTTATTTATTTTTTTGAGACAGAGAGAGAGAGAGAGGGCACAAGTGAGCAAGGAGCAGAGAAAGAGGGGAAGGGAATCCCATGAGGGGCAGAGGGAAAGAGAGGGAGAGGGAGAGAGAGAGAAGTGGGTCTCACTCGAAGCGAGGCTCTTGTTCACCCAAAGTGGAGCTTGAGCTCACCCCATGCGGGACTCAAACTCACAAACCGTGAGATCATGACCTGAGCTGAAGTCAGATGCCTAACTGACTGAGCCACCCAGCACCACCCTCCCCTAAAAAGCTTTAAAACGCAGCCTAAATTCAATTGCTTCTGACCACTGCCTGCTGCTGCTACCCTACGTTGAGCCATCATTTCTCTCCTAGATTACCGCAACAGCCTCCAAACTACATTCTCAGCAAAGCAGCCAAATTATTTTAAAATAGAAGTCACATTTGTCTACTTAAAAGCCTTCAAAGTTTCCTGATTGCTTCAGAGTAAAGGCAGAAGTCTTTATAATGCTCTCTAAAGCCTTAAGCCAGGGTCAACAAGCTACTGTCTGAGAGCCAAATGTGACCAACCTATTGCTTATTTTCTTGTAACGTAGCCTGGGAGCTAAGAGTGAGTTTTACATTTTTAAATGTGTAGAAAAAAAATAAAAAGAACATTTAGTGACACATGAAAATTATACAAGATTCCAACTTCAGTGTCCATAAATAACATTTTATTGGAACAGAGCCATGCATATTCATTTATGCATGGTCTCTGGCTGCTTTCACCACTATTACAACAGCAGGGTTGAATAGTTGCAGTGAGACCATATGGCCCGCAAAGCCTAAAATATTTACTAACTGGCCCTTTACAGAAAAAGGTGGCCAACCACTGCTTTAAACAATCTGCTCTCTCTTGACCACATCTATAACTTCCCCTACGACTCCTCTCCCTTTGCTCCCTTTTCTCCAACCAGACCGGTCTCCTTGCTGTTGTTCCTTTGCTACATCAGGAATTTTTTCTTAGGGCCTTTGTACTGATCTTTCTCTCCACAATACTGTCCCCCAGATAGCCACAAGGCTAACATTTTTGCTCTCTTATATATTTGCTCTGGTAATTTGTGAGCCCCGTGTAAAATGAAAACACGCAACTCCAGGTTCAAAAATGATTAAGGATCCAAGTGACGTTAACAACAGAGCATTAAAGCAAGCACAGTGGTCACGTGCCTAAGAAACTGGCTGGCCGTCCTATTTCAAACAGCAACCCCTCCCCGAGGAGCCTCCAGGCCCCCTCCTCTCCTCTGCACTTTTTATAACACTTTTCATCATCCAACGTACTACATGGTTTATGTATTTATTATATTTATTATTTAATATCTGTCTCCTCAGCTAAAATGTAAGCTCCATATGAACAGGGATCTTTCTTTCTTTCCTTTACTGCTGCATTTCAAATACATAGTATTGTACCTGGAATATAGTAGGTGCTCAGAAAGTAAGTGTAATAAATTTTATTGAAAAAAGTGTATGAAATCCAGCAATTACCATGGTTTTATTTTATGTTATTCTTATTTTAAACTCAAATAAAACAAAATATACTTATTTATTAAAAAGAGCATTTCTGGGGCACCTGAATGGCTCTGTGAGTTAAGCTCTGACTCTCGATTTCAGCTCAGGTCATGATCTTGCAGTTTATGAGTTCGAGTTGCATGTTGGGCTCTGTGCTGACAGTGTGGAGTCTGCTTGAGATTCTCTCTCTCTCTCTCTCTCTCTCTCTCCCTCTCTCCCTTTCTCTCTGCCCCTCGCCTTCTCTCTCTCAAATCAATAAACTTTTTTTTTTTTAAAAAAAGAGCATTTCTACTTGTGATTTACAAAATTTTTTCTGTCTGGCCAATTCTTCTTTCATTTGTACAAATATTGGCTAATAGGTACATAATATTAATAAGTACTCAGAAATATAGTTGATGGAATTAGCCCTCTAGGAAACTGCTGTTTGTATTTTGTAACTGTGTAGTATGTTCAGCTCCTAAGTTATGTACATGTATTATTTTGACAAAAACTAAAATTTAGATTTTAAAAAAGATAAAGGCTAAGAATTGAAAAAAAGTAGTATGAGTCCTCAGATTGAAAGTGACCATTTAGTATCAGGCAGAAGGGGAAAAAAATAAAACCACACCTAAACATAAAAGTAAAAATAAACTAAAATAGTGGAATTGCAGAACTTCAACGAAGAGAAGTGATAAAGGTTTGGTAAGAAGGGGAAAAAAGTAACATTGATAAAATTGACATAAACTTCAATGAATCCTTTTCTTACTTTCAAAACCCCTCACATAAAGCTCTTCAGAGCGGGTAGAACATTTTGCATTATTAGAGATGCAGTTTTGGTGGTAAACATGGGCAGAATTAGAAAAGAAGCCTTCACCTATGATTCTGTCCTGTTGATTTTATTCCAGGCTGCTATGCTTATTTGTGCAAAATTTTGGGTGCTGAGGGATCTCTGTCTTGCCAGGCCTGCATCCTCCCAGCATTATCTAGACAGAATTTTCTTGAATTCTGCTAGAATAAGAAAGTTGTGCAGTTTATCTGTAATATGCCTACTTACTCCAATCCTTTTATTTCTGTAGTTGGTGTTTGTCATTTGTGATCATCCAACATCTTTGCACACTGTACCTACTGCTGTTTGATCATTTCTTCCTTACGAATCCCACTTTCCCAACTAGAAGTCAGAAACTCATGTTTCCTGTCTCACTCACAGCTAGTGATCAAGACTGTGACCTAGAATCTGGCAATCAGTGTGAGTCCTGGATTTCAAAGTAAGCAGCGTAAGAGGTGGCCATATATGTGAGAGAATCCACCTTCTAGGAAGTGCCATGGTGGACATGACTTGTTCTTCCAAGGCAGCAATGCTACGCTGCTGCCACCCAGTCCTGAGTGTCATTAGCTGTAGACAGTTGGACACTGTGCTATCTCAACTAGAGCCACCCCCACAGTAGACAAGCATTGTCTCCATCTCTCTCACTTTTCCAGAGATTCTGTGGGTCAAAACATATATTCTAATAAGTTCCATTATTGCTTGGATTAGCCAGATTATAGTTTATTACTAAAAACTGAGAACTCTGGCCATGAATAAAAAGCCTTCAATTAACATTGCACTCAATGGTGAAAAGCTGAAAGCTTTCCCTGCAAAATCAGGAATAAGGCAAGTGTTCCCTCTTTTGCTCCTTCTGTTCAGCATAGTACTGGAAGTCCTAGCCAGGGACATTAGGCAAGATGAAGAAGTAAGGTTTTTCACAGCAACAAAACAATAAGCAAAATGAAAAGGCAGCCTATGGAATGGGAAAAAATATTGGCAAACCATAAGTTGGATAAAGGGTTAATATCCAAAATATGTAAAGAACTCATACAACTCAATAACAACAACAACCCCCCCCCCAAGCAGTCCAATTTAAAAATACACAAGAATGTTCAAAGAATCCATCTAAAGGGCCAAAAGGTGCATGAAGAGATGCTCAACATCACTAATCATCAGGGAGAGCCAAATCAAAACCATGATGAGATATCACCTCACACCTGTTAGAATGGCTGTCACCAAGAAGACAAAACACAATGTGTCGGTGAGGATGTGAAGAAATGGAAACCCTCGTGCACTGTTGGCGCGAATGTAAATTGGTTCAGCCACAATAGAAAAAAGTATAGAGGTTTCTCAAAAAATTGAAACTAGAACCACCAGCAATCTCACTTCTGGGTCAAAGAAAATGAAAACATGATACTGAAAGATATCTATACTCGTACCTCATTGTAGCGTTATTCACAATAACCAGGATAACGGAGACAACTTGTGTCCACCAACAGATGTACACAATATACACAAATACACACATACACACACACACAATGGAACACTATTCAGCCATGAGAAAGAAGGAAATCCTGCCATTTGTGACAACATGGCTGGATCTTAAGGATATGATGCTAAACGAAATAAGTTAGTCATAAAAAGACAAATACTGCATGATTTCACTTACATGAGGTACCTAAAGTAGTCAAACTCTGTGACACAGAAATCGGGATAGTGGTTGCCAGGGGCTGGGGGTGAGGGAAAAGGGACGGTTGCTGTTCATTGGGTATAGACCCAGTTTTTCAAGGTGAAAGTTTTGGAAATCTGTTGCACAATAATGTGATTAAGTTGGGGCGCCTGGGTGGCTCAGTCGGTTAAGCGTCCGACTTCGGCTCAGGTCATGATCTCGCGGTCCGTGAGTTCGAGCCCCGCATCGGGCTCTGTGCTGACTACTCAGAGCCTGGAGCCCGTTTCAGATTCTGTGTCTCCCTCTCTCTCTGACCCTCCCCCGTTCATGCTCTGTCTCTCTCTGTCTCAAAAATAAATAAATGTTAAAAAAAATTAAAAAAAAAATAATGTGATTAAGTTAACCCTACTGAACTGTACATTTATGGTTAAGATGGTAAATTTTACGCTATGCTCTTTAAAAAAAAAACAAAAAATTTTAAGAACCCCAATTAATACAGCCTCCAGTTTTTAAGTTATTTAAACTCATATTTTAACTTTGCTTTGGATAATAAAGCTTTTTTTGTTTGTGTTGAGTTCAAGAAAGCCTTCTAAACAAGGTCTCTGAACAGCAGGCAGACCAAAGATGAGTGTCTCCTGAACAAGTGACACATGGAGGAGATGGGGAAAAGTCATCACTCACCAGGACATCTGGGGGAATCTCATAGTCAGACTGGATGTTGGAGATGCCAGCAGCTACCGTGGTGGTGACCATCAGCCTGGGCTTGTTAATCTGCTTGGCTTATTCATAAGCTTCACATGTCTCCTGTACATAGGAGAAAGTCTATGAACGTCAACTCTTGAGTTGATTTCCATGACCACTCTTTGAATTAAATTAATCTTTCCCATTCTTCATTCTTTAACATCCTCACTAGAATAGGATCCTTCATCTCCAACTGATACTGTAGGGAGCTAGGTTTTCTGTACAGCCTCAGTGATCTTTCTTAGACTGGTTGTATGCTTTCCAGCCAAAATGATATGGAACATGGCTCCCCTGCACTGGAATAGTAAAGAGATGCTTGTCCTGAGGAGGGTTCCCATGAGAGCCAGGGTACTCTCAAAGTCCAACCCATTAAACTCGTAAGGGTGCAGGAATTTGGTGATTGAGGCAACGAAGGTCTGGCGGTTCTGAGGAGTGGAGACCATGGCAGTGAAGCTGAGGGAGACCCAAAGAACACTGGGTGAGGGAACACCTTGGTGGTCCCAATACCTGGTAGTAAAATCAGTGTAGGAAGTCATCTCAAAAAACTTCTGGAGCGGTTCTAAAGTTTTAGCCACCAAAAGCCAGGAGAGTTTTCAGTCAACTATTTCTGAGGAAAAAGAAGCAGAGATTTGCTGATCAGAACAAATGGAAAGATCATTCATTTCAACATTAGCTGTTAGAGGGATTGATGCAGCCTCTCATACTGGTTTTCTTCGTTCTCATCCTTATTCCTAAATTGTGAGAGTGATTGAAGTAGGTGGCCTGAGGTTGGTATGTTTCAATGTCTCTACAGTTCTAATTACTGCCTTTGGAGTGAAGCCCCTGGCTGAGGACACTGAGTGCTTCATCAATGCCAGCCTTGAATTGCTTCCAAGTGGAAGATTGTTTTCATCTGAGTCCACAAGTACTTGGACTTTTCTAAATTTCCTTGGCAATGGAGCTGGACTTTAATTGACAACCACCTCCTGTGAGCCAGCCATTCCCCTTAATGTTAGAATCACCTCTGTATTGGAAATAATAAGCAAGCTTGAAACTTAACTGTGTGCTGCACGTCAGCCTATTTGGAATTGCAGCCTAGCGGCTGCTATGAAAGTTTTTGCTCAAACTACTCCTGAAGGTTAAAACATTTTGATCCTTGGTCCTTTCACTACTTACTTATTTTTTAGGTCATTGAAAGCTTGGTAGAGCCACATCTCTGCATTCACAGATAGTGATCTCATTTCACATCACAGCAAAGGCTTACATCAGTGAGTACAGAGGCAGGGGTTGGTACCCCCAGATTTGAACCCCCCCCCCCCGCCCAGGCATGGCAAGTACTGGGCCCAGTTAGTGAAGTGTCAGCTGATAGGAAGAACCCATTACTCAAAAGGTGAGAAACTATTGCAGAAAAAGCTCCCTAGAGAGTCAAACATAGCTTCAGAAACCACAGATTTCCAGATAACTTTCCTGTTTAAGTGTCAAAGGGAGAGAGAAGATCTGTATGAGAACCTTGTGTATTGCAGCAAACCCATAATTAGCAGGCAATTCAGGAAGATAGCTCTTAGAGGTAGCTCTGTCCCTCCAAGAGAATTAATGAACCTTAAAAATCAGAGCCTTAAGCCGGAAATGAAAGCTTATAGCTAGTAAACTTTGATTTAAATGTATTCTAGCTTCTTCCACATCCTAATAATAGCAATTTCTAATGCTTACTCAGCACCTGTTATATACCAAGTGCTACTATGAGTAATTTACTTAAATTCACTCATTAATCCTCACCAAAACCCTATCAGGTAAGTCCTATTATTACTTCCATTTTATTCATTTGGAAACTGAAACACAGGATAGTGGTAGAAGTCTGTTTAGCAATTAAAGCTGTTGCCCTGAGTAATAATTTCACCCAGGGAGAAATGAACCATCCACTAGCAGTCGGGAGTCCTGGTTTCTGGTTTAGATTCTGCCATGAACTCTCTGTATCTCTAGGACAAGTCATATGACTAATCTCTGTCTTAGTTTACTGGTCTGTGTGATGGGGTATTAATGCCTTTCCTGTCCACTTCTCAGAAAAGAGTTGTTTCAAAGACCCAGTAAGATGACAGGCTTGAAAATGCTTCAACAGAGCCAAAGACACCGTGTGCATCACTTCACCATACTATTTTTTATCATTAACATTCATTTTTAAGGCCACTATCAGTTGGTTTCAGCTTTTGGATTTTCGGGTCAATGATCCCAGTCCTGAAAATGTGATTAGGTAATTTCAAACTCTCTAAAAAATGAATTACTATTCTTTGTTTGAAGTAGAAAGACAAATGCTGAATTTCCAAATTATGAAGACAAAAAAGAACACTATGGTGGCCCATCCCAAGGATGCATACCTATCTCAGCTGTAAGCACAAGAAGCAGATCTTAAAGAAACATAATAATGAACTAGAGGAAGAGCAGCCTTTGTAAACTAGTGCTTTACTTGTAGTAGGAAACTTTTCCTGTTTTACTCTTTGAGTCTTTTTAATACTGTCTGTAGTCTCCCAACCTACTGAGGCTGATAAAACCTCAAGGTTTCTCCTGGAAACTCACTCCCCTTTGCTTCTACTCACAAGACCATTAAGGTGCCATAACCTTGAGACTTGTGAAGGGGAGTGGGGGGTGGGGAGGAGAGAGCAGGGCAGTGGGAGGCCTATCACTTGGGAAGGGACTCTGTCCCTGTACTTTTGCCAAAGGCTATCATCTCAGGCAATTTGTTTAAAAGTTTTTAAAGGGGTAAAAAAAAACAAGAGGGAGAGAGTGGCTCATAGGCACAAAGCTGTGGTGGTTCTTGCCAGGGAGGAGGGTGCGGTTGGCCATCTTGCCTCAGTGGTAGAGACTACCTCATCTAACTTGCCTTTTAGACTCTCCTTCTCCTCTCCCAAGACTTAACAGATTCTTCTTTACTGTGATTGCCCCTAAAGTAAATGTTGATCTTGGTAGTGTTCACAAAGCTCAAACCCATTTAAGAACCCATTATTGGCTGGGAAACCACTACTATCTTGATTTCGCTTTATGAGAAAAGATTGGGCTCAAACCCAGGAACCATACCAGTAAGCTCCATTATGGGGTGGCTTACATAATTCAAAATGGTTTATTTACAATGGACTATAGTCTGTTTGGATAGTGAAGCAACTAATTGACTATTTCACACTTTCTTTGACAGGCAGAAGCATTGGCTAAATTTACATTCATTCATTGTTTGCAGTCATCCATTCATTCATTGTAAGAAAGGTCCCTCCTTAAGCAAAGGGATAGAGGGGAGTAGCCTACTCTGTCTTTTTGCCCCCCAAATCTCCTTTCCTCCTATTTATTTGCCTGTTCCTGTTTTTCCTACTTCATCCTAGACTTCTATTGCTGAAGTGGCCCTAGCTTGGTTCCTCTTTGCTCAGGCTCCATCCCACAGCCTTGGCTGCCCCCAGCATAACATACCTGGCCACCAGACCCTGAGTTTAAGAGGTGACACTTCCCAGGTGTTTATTTTCCCCTAAGCCAACACTCTTCCTGTTGGCCACATTTTGTAAATGGTTCCAAATTTCTCCTGGTCACTGACTCACCATAGGAGTCTTTTTGACTTATCCCTTTCCTCTACTCTCCACAACCCATTGGTCACTGAGATATAGTGCTCTTCTCCTTGGTGCCAGAGTGCCTCCTTCTCAAGATGCTCTATTCCACTCTCTACCACCACTGCTCTTAGAGCTTATCATCTGTGGCAGTGTAGTGTGGACTCCCATTTCCTCATTTCCTTTTAAATCTAGTCTATATATGGCCCCAAGTCCCTAGAGGTGGTGGTGGTGGTGATGGTAAGGACTTTAATGGCTCCCCATTGCCACATAGAGTGAGTCCTTTCTCCTTTATCAGACTCTCCACAATCTAGCCTCAATGTACCTTTCCTGCCTTGCCTCCTGCTATCTTTTCAGTATAAATATTGCATATTAAATTATACCATTCTACGTGACCCAAACCATTCTCGTCTCTGTGCTCTTGCTGGAGCCATTCCCACTGTCTAGAAAATAGCATATATTCCTTCTGTACCCAAGTCCCACCACCATCTCCCAAATGCTTTCCACCATGACACCTTTCCCAATCATCACCTCTGGAAGTGATTGTCTTCTTCATCTCTGAATCTCTGGCATTTTGTTTTTACCACTCAGATAACTCACTGCTTATTCTAATGGACCATTTGTAGGGAAGAAGTGTGGAATGAGTGGAAGGGCCATACACGTTTAGGTTCAAAGCCTATTTACTACTTCTTGGGTGTGAGAAATTGGGGAAGTTTCTTAATCTCAGCTTCTTAATTTGTAAAAGGGGTATACAAATGTCTACTTTTCAAGGCAGTTCTTAAACCTTGAACTAAATATATATAAAGAAATAAAGTACATAATAAGCAACCTAAAATGATAACTGTAATTATAGAATAGTGCATATGTGCGTTATCTCCCCTCTGCTTATGAACACTAATCAAACCAATGTTGACTCTCATATCACACCTAAGTTCTATTTCCTGTGCAAAATAGGCCCCCAAATAAACATTGAACACCAAATGAACTAATTTTAGTAGGAGTAACCATTGTGAGTATTTTATCTACAAGAGCAGGCTGGTATAAGGGCATCTTTTGGAGCAGGAATATTCTGCCCCAAGTCATACCTTGTAGAAAACTGTGTAGACACGATCTTAGTGCAAGCATTAGGAATTGCTGGATGAATTTCAGTTGAGTTTTGTAGTCTGAGAAGGGCTGCTATAAAACTTGTAGCCATAAAAGTGAGGCACTGATGGGGCACCTGGGTGGCTCAGTCAGTTAAGCGTCCGACTTCAGCTCAGGTCATGATCTCACGGTTTGTGAGTTCAAGCCCCGCATCGAGCTCTGTGCTGACAGCTCAGAGCCTGGAGCCTGCTTCGGATTCTGTGTCTCCCTCTCTCTCTGCCCCTCTCCTGCTCATGCTCTGTCTCCCTCTGTCTCAAAAATAAATAAAAAACATTAAAAAAAAAGAAAAAGTGAAGCACTGAGGCAGTGTGCACATCAGGTACACCCGGAGGAAAGGCAAATGTGGTTTTTCTTACATTGTGCTCCAGCCCTCCCAGCTCCCCATTGTTCTGTCCTGTGTTTCTCTAGCTGTGTTTCAGAATGTTCCAAGTGTTCCTGTCCCTTACAAATAAAATGAGTGAGCTAGGGAGCACTAGCAGTTAATAGCATATACAGAGCTCTGCTGGTGCCTGTGGATGTGGACTCAGCCCTACCTCTGATTTGTTTTGAGTTTCCAATCTGTCGAATGGCATTGAGGTCCTGACCCTCCCAGATCTTAGGGCTCTCAGAGGAGTTCAAGGAAATTCACAATCGTGAACTTTGTGATAGTTTAGTAGTGGAGCTGCTTTCTTTGAAAGTTTTCTCCTCCTGTGTGGGCTCCTGGAAAGCCCTAGCGGGCTATTAGTATTCCTTTGTTCTGGGCTGTCTTTCAATGGTAAAGGCAGAACCCAGCCTATAATTCCAGGGCAGTACTGTTCATACCCCTCAAAGGACTTTAAGAACCAAGATCACAGCAGTAGTAAGGGCAGGGCGAGGGAGGGGGGCAAGAGGCAGATATACCCTTTAACCCAGGTACAATGTTCAATGGATGAGAAAGTGTCCTCGACTTGGCAGTCAGGACATGTCTAGTGTGATCTCTGCCATTAACATGCTGAAGGCTTTAGGTAAAGTCACTTAATCTCTTTGGCCTCCTATCTCATGTATTTGTAACAAATGATTTCAATGGTACCTTCTAGAAACAGATTAACATACTCTCATTCTGTCTCTCTCTTTCCCATGTGCCGTTATATCAGATGCTAGAATACCTAAACCTTTTAAGGAGAATACAGGGGCGCCTGGGTGGTTCAGTCAGTTAGGCGTCCAATATCAGCTCAGGTCATGATCTCGCGGTTCATGGGTTCGAGCCCCACGTCGGACTTTGTGATGACAGCTCAGGGCCTGGAGCCTGCTTCAGATTCTGTGTCTCCCCCTCTCTCTGCTCCTCCCCCATTCATGCTCTGTCTCTCAAATATAAATAAACGTTAAAAAAATTTTTTTAAATAGAATACATGGGGAGATTCTCAAATTCCCTATGTATTCTTTACTAGAATTTATTTGCCTCCAAACTAGTTTGCAATCTGAAGATTTTCCTTCCTTGCTTTCCTTTTCACAATTGCTATTCTTTCCAAAGAGGAGAAAAAACAGAATGTAAAATGTGGGTCAAAAAAGATTGTAGATTTAGTTCTTTCTCTTCAGTGAGGCAGTCAGTCAGCAGAGGTAGAGATGTAGATCTTTGTAAGACCCTGATGGGCAAGACCACACCCTTGAGGTTGAGGAGTGTCATCATCAAGAATGTCAAAGCCAAAATTCAAGACAGGGAAGGCTTCCCACTTAACCAGTGGCATCTGGTTTTTGTGAGTAAACAGTTGGAGAGTGGCCACACTCAGACTGCAATATCCAGAAAAAAATCCACCCTGAACTCAGTGTTTCTCCTGTCAAGTGACATTATTGAACCTTCCCTCTACCAGCTTTCCCAGAAATACAACTTCAACAAGATGAAATGTCCCAAGTACTTTCCTTGCCTGTACCCCCACACTGTCAAATGTTACAAGCCACACCAACAACTTGTACCCACAAGGGTGACTTCCCGCACAAGCTCCATGGCCCTGGGGCCAAAAAAAAGTGGGGGGGGGAGGGTTGTAGATTTAAGCCTAAACATACCAGTAATTACAATGAATGTAAATAAACTAAATACTCTACGTATAAATCAAAGATTGATCATCTATTTTCTTATTTTAAAAATGCTTAAGTAATGCTGCTTTTAAGAAGCATACCACAAAGATACAGCAAGGTTAAAGTAGAAGGATGGAAAAAATATACCATGCAAACATTAACCAAACAAAGTAGATATAGTATACTGCTGTCAGACAAAGCAGACTTTAAGATAAGAAGCATCCTAGAAATAAAGAAGGACATATCATAACAATAAGTTGATCCAACAAGAATATATAGAAATTTGTAATCTTTATGATATATAAATTGACAGAACCGAAAGTTCACTATGATAGTGGGAGATTTTAAAGAACCTCTCATAGTAATAGAACAAAGCAGAAAGTTAAGTGTCTAGATCTGAGCACATGATTAATTTTAATTGACATCCATAAAACACTGTATCCAAAGTTGCACCATCACATTCTTTTCAAGTGCACATGAGGGCATGAGGGGGGTCAGAGAGAGCTCTCATCACAGAAAGCACATGCGAAGAAGAAATAGCCTAATGAAGAGACAGATTCCGGCAGGTGGGACACATAGGTGTGTGCAGACAGAATGCTGAGAGTGTTACCAAAGGAATTCACATATGGGGAACCATGTAGGAGGTATTAAAAAAAAAAGGCATTCTTCCAGTAAAGGTGAGTCACAAATTGGAAGGAAGAAATGAAGGAGGAGCAGTTCCCATCTTCTGTAACCTGGTGGTTACATACTCTACTCACAATAAATGCCATGGGAATACACCTGTATCAAGCCTGTCATTCAATAATGTTCATTCACGTATTTAATAATGATTTAATGGTTGCTTACCTTGTGTCAGGTACCATGTGGGTGCTGAGCTATATGAATAAACAAGACACAGGGCTCACTGTCATCAGTGCAGACAGAAACATAAGTGGAAAATTATGACCTGGTGAATTAAGTGCTACCAGACAAATTAGTCCAGAGTAACTATTAGAGCCAAATAAAAAGGAGTCCAGCTTGAGGAGTGGGAAGCTATGCATCTGGATATAAGGATCCCCCCCACCTCAAAAATGATCAGAGGTAGGTGAAGAGTCAGGAAAACATTTTTAGAGAACACCGTTTTTAGAATATCCATCATTTGGTATAGAGATACAGTAAAGACAGGGAGAGACGGGGGCAAGGGAAGCCCAACAGAAGTGATAATGCAAAAATTCACCACTGGAAAGAATAAAGCAGCTTTGTGATGCTGATGAGATGGAGAGGGGTCTGGGAAAGAAGACGCTTCTCTGCATATATAGCAGGAGAGACAGATAATAATGGATTGTTCTGGAAAATGGGACTATGGGCAAGTGTGGAGCATTGTAAAAATGGCCACAGTGCTTTTGAGCTCTTTGCACCAGGAAGTAGAGATGCTTACCCCACCCTTTGAATGGGAGCTGGCCTTGTTACTCGCTTCCATTAACCGAATGCGGCTGGAGTGACACTGGTGCATTCTGGGCCCAGTCCTGAACAGGCCATGAAACTTTGGCTCTCACAGTCTCAGAATGCCAAGACTGCTACGTGAGTGGGGCCAGCCTGAGGGAAGATGAGGAACATATGGCCAGTCATGTTAACGGCCCTAGCTGACAGCTGGGCAACTCCCGGAAGCCCATCTAGTTGACTGCCAGCCGACCACAGATGTGTGAGTGAGGCCAGCCAAGACCAGTTGAAAAAGTACGCAGCTCAACCTAGCCCAAACTGCTGACCCACAGAATTGTGAACGAAATTAATGATTGCTGGCCTTTTAAAATTTAAGTTTTATTTTTTTTTAAGTTGTGGTAGAAAACATAAAATTTACCCTCTTAATCATTTTTAAGTGTATGGTTCGGTAGCATTTACTATAATCACATTGTCATGTAACAGATCTCTAGAACTTTTTCATCTTGCCCAGCCGAAACTCTGTACTACCCACTGAACAATTTCCCATGCCCCCTTCCCACAGCCCTTGGCAACCACCATTCCACTCTCTGGTCCATGCTTTTGACCACTCTAGATATCTCATGTAAGTGGAATCATACCGTATTCATATTGTTGTAACCAGCTTATTTCACCCAGCATAAAGTCCCCAAGGTTCACCCATGTTGTAGCATGTGAAATTGTGTCTGTCTTAAGGCACTATATTTTGGAGTGGTTAATGATGCAGCCAGAGTTAACCAATATAAAAAGGGTGGTCTCAAAGCTGAGTCATTAAGTCTGGGGTAAGGACTTTCAATCAGGTGAAAATATTGGTTTAGATATTATCTGGAATAGCAAGAGGAAAGACTTCAGAGCCAAACCACAAGCCATACAGGGAGGCTTAGGGGCCAGGGTAAAAGCCCATGAGCTCAATCCTCCTGGCCAGTGTTCCCTAAACTGCCTTTTAGAATGACATCAACAGGTGTTGTGTTCATGATAAAAAGGGTTCTTTGGTTGTTGCAGAAATGCTACTTATGAGAAGCACTCTTAGAAAATCACTTATCATTAAGAGTCCTAAGAAACCCTCTTTGCTTAATCTGGCATTGCCCAAACATGTCGATTTGTGGAATTTTTCTCCCAGGTTTGTTACATTACCATCCTTCAGAACACACCAAGAAGGGGCTAACTATAGACAGTATTTCCCAAGTTGTTAAACTTATGGCATCTTTTCATCATGTATATTTATTGATATTTTAGAGTACATAGTTTAATAAACATTGCATCTCTCTTCAGTAGAAATATACTGGGAGCCACATATGTAACACTGAATTTTTTTTTTAATTTTTTTTGGGAATGTTTATTTATTTTTGAGAGAGAGAGAGACAGAGACAGAGCATGAGTGGGGAGGGGCAGAGAGAGGGGGAGACACAGAATCCGAAGCAGGCTCCAGGCTCTGAGCTGTCAGCACAGAGCCCAATGCAGGACTTGAACCCAGGAGCTGTAAGATCATGACCTGAGCTGAAGTCGGACGCTCAACTAACTGAGCCACCCAGGCGCCCCATAACTGAATTTTTTAATAGCCACCTTTAGAAAAGTAAAAAGAAACTGGTAAAATTAATTCAATATGTTTTATTGAATCTAATTTATCTGTAATATTATTTCATCATGGACTGCTCTACTCATTTACATAATTTATATATAAGTTATTGAGATGTTTTACTTGTTTTTTTCCCTTAGTTTTCAAAATCCGGGGTGTATTTCACACTTAAACACACATCTCAGTTTGGAGTAGCCATGTTTCAAGTGCTGGGACTAGCGGCTACCGTATTGGACAGCCCAGCTCTGAAGAGACCAGCAGAGAGCTCAGATCTGGTTTTTCCAGGCTTCCTGTAGGTTTGCTTGGATTGGTTGTAGTTTGGACTTAGGCCTGCCCTTTCTTCTGAGGGATGCTATAGAGAGCATCCATATATAAAAGAGGCCTGGTGTTTATTGTAAGGATGTTCATCCTAACATTATACGGTGTTCTCTTTGTAAATATCCTGGGGGAAGTAGATTTCTGCTCCTGGAATCTAACATAGTGGTTTTTTTTTTTTTAATTGTCTTGTTGGTTTTTTTTTTCTTTATGATTTTCTGGACATTATAAATTGTGTAACTCATTTCCTATTTTTCATTGGCTACCATAAATACAGAATGGCCACATATAGCATTATAAATTGTGTAACTCATTTCCTATTTTTCATTGGCTACCATAAATACAGAATGGCCACATATAGCATTTCCCAAAATGTGTTTAGTCTATTACTAGCTTGCAAAACGCTAGTGTTATTTAGAACACATTTTGCGAAATGCTTCAGCTGATGGAGCAGCCACCTGTCACATCCAAATGATAACTCTGTTAGGGATGTAAAAAGAAAAACAGAGTGAAGGAGTGAGGAAATAGAGACAGCAGAACAAGAAGGGAGCAAGTGGCAGTGGGGTGGGCACCCGGTCCCACAGACTTGCCTGCCTCGCATCTGGGCACTTGGAACTTTTGGCCAGGAGATTTTAAAAACCCAGGGCCCCACTTGCCCTTTGTTGCTGGGGATGGTGGTAACTGCCCCTGGTTGCACCGTGGTGGCCCACATGGGCTGGCGGGAAGGGAACCCCAAGAGCTAGGCCAAGTGGCCTTGAGCGTCTTCAGACACCTGGGCATCCGGCACCCCAAAGAGGGTACGGGCACTTCACTCGTTTTCCGAGCAGGACCTGATGCTCCCTCCAGCCTGCTGGAGGTGCAGTATTTCCCTTGGATTCTGGCCAGCATTTGTCTTGCTTGACAGCTCAATCCACCTTAGGGTTGTTGGATACGCCTACAGAGGATTTGAGACACTCTTGACAACCTGTAGCAATAGATCACCCACCAGTGGGTGGATGAAGGGCGCAGGTAGCTGCGAGAATTGTGAAGTGCAAGAGGTGTTGTTCACGGACACCTCCAGAGCACCGAGTGTCACTTTGCCTTTAATTTCCTCTTTCCGGGGACAGAGATGGGGATTCCATCACTGTGCCCTCCCCACCCTGTCGCGCGTTCTGTCCCATTCCACCTTGCCGGCAGGCCAGCTTCCTGCCGCCGCTTCAGCTCTGTAAGCGGAGATTTCGACGCCAAGGCCATCCCCTCAGCCCAGCGCTCCTCCACTCGGACATCCCTCGAGAGTGTATGGGGTGGCGGGACCCCATCACCAGCGGGAGAAAAGGGATGGTGGGGGCCGGGACGGGAGGGGGAGGGAGCGCTGAGTGCCAGCAAGTGCGCTCTCCCGGCGCGCCGCTAGGGGCGCTCTGGCTGGGCTCCAGTCCTGCGGGGGACAGAGGGTAGGGGTCGGGGAAGATCGCTGTCGCGGCCCCGCTCAGGGCGGAACATTCTGCGCAGGCGGGAAGGGTGCGGAGGGCTGGCTGCGCGCGGGATGGCACCGAGCGGAGTCGCCACTCGAGGGCGACACTCGATTCTCCCCGCGCCGCCTGCGAGGTCCGTGCCACGCGGAGAGGGCGACCGGTCTGGAGCAGCATGATGGCTCCAGGTTCTGGGTGGGGTGTACTGAAGTCGGAGGAGGGGGTCCTAAATCACAGGGTGGTTCCACCGGACCTACTCCACTCGGCTTTTCCCTCAGTTCTGAGTAAGATGCAGAGACCGGAGCCTGGGCTGGGAATGAGGGGTGGTATGGGGTATAGTCGGGCCAAAGGAAGGCACAGAGTGTGGGGCAAGGTCAGGCACTCCCTGGCCACCCTGCCAGCTTTGAAATGCCTTTTCCTGCTGAATGACTTTAGGCAAGGCTCTCGGCCTCTCTGCGCCACTTTCCTCTCTGTAAAATGCGGATAATCACCATGACTACTTCAGCGGGTCCTTACGAAGATTCAAGGAGTTGATGGTTGATGTTTATTGAGTGCTGTGAGCACAGGGCCTGTTTATAGGGTGCCGTGTACGTGTTGGTTAAATAAATAAAGCAGAAGGAAGGGACTTGGAGCTGAGGACTGGGGAATACCAGGGTGATTTCCTTCCTGGCCTAGCCAGGGCAATGAGATAAGGGGTGCGTGGACTCTCAAGATGAGGAGAGTAATCCAAACACATGGACAGATGGCTAAAGTGCAAGCCGCAGGGCTCGCAGGGGAATCTGGGGAAACCCTGGGCCAGAGATGCTGGGCTGTGCAATATATTCAAGTTTTCTTTTTATAACTCGCTTACAAAACAGCTGGGTCAGCACTTGGTGCAAATCTGGGGTCTTCTATTTTGCCGACCTAAGAGAACATTCAGTGTATAATGGAATGTCTGGCCAACAATTCTGAATCCCTTCACATAATTCATCATCCACACCCAGACACATCCAAACCCGGACACTTCCAAATCCAGAAATATTTAGTTTTGATTGTTTTGCTATACGAATAAACTTATCAACTATTTCCATTAACACTATTTTCAAAAATATTTTTTTCTAAAAAATAATATATATCTGCACAGTAAATCAAAATGTAAAGACCTGAGTAATTATTCTAGCTATATATTGCAGCCACTGTGGAAAACAGTATGGAGGTTCCTCAAAAAACTAAAAATAGAACTACCCTATGAACCAGTAATCACACTACTGGGCATTTACCCCCAAAATACTAAAACACTAATTCAAAGGGATATATGCACCCCTATTTTATTGCAGCATTATTTGCAATAGCCAAATTATGGAAGGAACCCAAGTGTCCATCAATCAATAGATGAATGGATAAAGAAGATATGGGGTGTGTGTGTGTGTGTGTGTGTGTGTGTGTGTATTATTTGGAATGGAATCCATTATTGGATTATTGTATGGAATATTATTTGGCAATCAAAAAGAATGAGATCTTGCCATTTGCAACAACGTGGATGGATCTAGAGTGTATTATACTAAGTGAAATAAGTCAGAGAAAGACAAATATCATATGATTTCACACATATGTGCAATTTAAAAAACAAAACAAAATAGCAAAGGTAAAGAAAAGAGGGAGAGAGAGACAAACCAAGAAATAGACTCTTAACTATGGAGAACAAACTGATGGTTACCAGAGGAGAGGTTGATGGGGGGTTGGGTGAAATAGGGGATGGGAATTAAAGAGTACACCTATTGTGATGAAAATAAAATAAAATAAAATGATTAAAAAACAAACAACAGGGGTGCCTGGGTGGCTCAGTTGGCTGAGCGTCCAAGTTCAGCTCAGGGCATGATCTCGCAGTTTGTGAGTTCAAGCCCCGCGTCGGGCTCTGTGCTGACAGCTCAGAGCCTGGAGCCTGCTTCAGATTCTGTGTCTCTCCCCCTCCCTCTGCCCCTCCCCCACTCACACTCTGTCTCTCTCTCCTTCAAAAATAAATAAACATTAAAAAATTTCTTTTTAATTAAAAAAAAACAATGAAAACAAAAATCTGAGTAATTATTCTTGTGACATATTGACAAACTTCAATCAGTTTCTTATCCATAGTTTTAGTATGGCAATACAGGCACTTTTCTGAAGAATGGAGCTTTCAATATTGTGTTATTGTTTTTAATTTTTTTTCATAATATTTTCTGAAATCTTTTTTGAAGTTGCTCTTCATAGTTCATTATTTTAAGATGCTGATACCATTTGTGTTAGTTTGGTAGGGCTGCCATAAAGATATACCACAGATATGGCTTAAACAACAGAATTTTATCGTCTCACAGTTCTGGAGGCTAAAAGTCCAAGGTCAAGGTGACTGCCGGATTGGTTTCTTCTGAGGCCTCACCTTGGCTTGTAGACAGCTGCCTTTTCCCTGTGTCTTCACATGGTCTTCCCTGTTTGTGTGTCTCAGTCCTGATCTTCTCCTCTTATAAGGACACCAGTCATACTGGACTGGGGTGCACCCCAGTTATCTCATGCTACCAGTCACCTCTTTAAAGGCCCCATCTCCACATAGTCCCATCCTGAGGCACTTCAACATATGAATTTTAGAGGGACACAATTCAGCCCACAACACAGCTTCTACTGATTTTTGTTTGTAGGCCAGAAAATTTTTAATTGGGAACAACTCTCTCCAGATGTTCAGAGGAAAGTCTGCTCAATGGGGGGTATTTTCAATTGTAATTTTTTTTTCTATTCAAGTGTTTAAATATTTCAACTCAAATATTTTCACAGATGCTATTTTCTTTTTACCTCCATCCAGGGAAACTTTTTTGAAACAAATATATATCGTTTCAAGTTTATTTATTTATTTTGAGAGAGAGAATGCATGCGCTTAGCTGAGGAGGAACAGAGAGAGAGAGAGAGAGAGGGAGAGAGAGAGAAGCCCAAGCAGGCTCTGCATCATCAGTACATCAGTACATTAGTACATAGCCGGATGTGAGGTTCAAATGCAAGAACCACGAGATCATGACATGAGCCAAAATCAAGAGTTCGACACTTTACTGACTGAGCCACCAGGTGCCTCTAAGCAAATATGTTTTTAAGACAAAACTCTTAAGTTATCTCTATGACTCTTGAACAATTCCCCAAATTTAGATGCTGCAAGATCATAGGCCTTTTCATTCAGTTCCTTAATAATCTAATATAGTAATAAATGTATCTAATTAAAAATAGTGGCTAAAAAATAGTAGCTCCATCAAAAGATTGAAATATTTCAATTTTGAGAATTTCAAAATTGTATGTTGTATAGCATTTGAGTATCTATTTGAGTTGTTCAATGCCTTTTCCAGGGGGCAAAATCTTTTTTTTTAAATCACCTTACTAAAACCTCAGAAGCTCAAGTGTTTTGGAGCCTCACCCATTGAATACTCTGACAAAATATTTATAACTGATTTGGAATAAAACGCAACCAAAATTTAGAGGATTTGTGTTTTTTTTTTTTAAGTTCAGCATCACTGTGGAACACTTCAAAGTCACTGAGAAGTAATTCTTCAATGGTCCAAACATTTCTAAAATCCAAGAGACAAAAGGCAGCAAAGAGAGAAAGCAAGTATTGCCACCCTGATGGACATTTTCTTGTATTTCAACATCAGTGTTGTAAAAAACAAAAAACAAAAAACAAAAAAAAAAAAAACCAGCCATAGATCAAATAAAAATGTTTGAAAATTTGACAACTTTTATTTTGCATGATAGGATATCATGGGTTTTTTTGGACACATCAATGAGTGATTTGTGGCCTACACCCAATCCCCAGGGCATTTCTGTTTTGTATGTTTTTTTTTTAATTTAGAAAGAATATTGTTTTTACATCAAGTTGTGCTCCATTAATACTTGACTTTATTATTATCACAAAAAAAATTTAATTTTCTTTCTTTTTTTTTTAACATTTATCTATTTTTGAGAGACAGAGTGTGAGCAGGGGAGGGGCAGAGAGAGAAGGAGACACAGAATTAGAAGCAGGCTCCAGGTTCTGAGCTGTCAGCACAGAGCCTGACGCAGGGCTGGAACCCACGAACCGTGAGATCATGACCTGAGCCGAAGTCAGATGCTCAATCGACTGAGCCACCCAGCTGCCCCAAAAAACATTCATTTTCAATGTTGAGCTTTAAACTGAATTTACAATAGCCTTTACAATAATGTCAGATGATTTATCTTTGACAAAATGAACCCTCAAAAGCTTTACTTTTATTTCATGAACCGGGTGAAAAAAATTCAACCATTATTACAAGTAACTTATGTGATTTTTTATTTGAAGCATCTGATGACTTTGATATGAATTTGACATTATTTAATAACTTGTGGGTTTGTTCTGCAAATAGAGCTCCTCTTTTACACATGTATAAACAAAAAACATGGAATAGAAAAAAAGAGAAATTAATTTGGCACATCTATCATTAGACCTACCTAAATGAAAATTTATGCTTTATTGGGTAATACAAAAAAACACCTTTGACAATTACCTTTATTAAGTCATGGTATTGAGGTCAAATCCTCTTAGAGTAACTAGTACTTCTGGGCGCTCCTGGGTGGCTGGTTGGTTAAGCGTCTAACTTTGGCTCAGGTCATGATCTCGAGATTCACGAGTTAGAGCAGGGCATCAGGCTCTGTGCTAACAGCTCAGAGCCTGGAGCCTGCTTCAGATTCTGTATCTCCCTCTCTGCCCCTCCCCCACTTGCGCTCACGCTCTTTCTTTTTCTCTCTCTCTCACTCTCTCAAAAAATAAACATTGAAAAAATTTTTTTTAAAAATTAGTACTTTTCAGGTAGATGCCGATCCTTGTTCAGCAGATTCGTGTCTTTTGGGTCTTATGCAATATCAAACAGCACCAGGGGGGAGAGCAAATGTCAACTAACATCTTAGCAAGTTATACATTTGTCTGGACTTCCTTGGAAAATGAAAATCGAGTACTTAGTTCGTCCTTATATAGACACTTTAAATTTCTTTTTCTTAGCTCATCGCTGCCAAAAGCATTTACTTACAAAATAAAAAAGTGTTATCCAATGATAAAATAACTAAGTGGCTGTGGATTTATGCCACACCATAACTGACAAAGCCCGTAGCAAGAGCTTTCAGACTACTTGACAAGCTCAGTGGTAAGACTGCTTGGCTTCTGTCTCCCTGTTCATATCCCACACACTCTTAACCTACAATTTCCCACATTTGCCACTGATCCCTCCACTGGCGGGGCCACCGAGGACCGTGTATATCTCTCGGGCTATGTATGGTTCAGGCCATGGCACAAGTGGCTGGTCACCAGGACCTCCCCAACCAATCCTGGAGACTAGACAGCTGTCTCTAGCCACTTCCACCTAAGCAACTGCCAATTTACCAGCAAACATCCTGCCAGTGGTCATGGCAAGAGGCTATCATTAAGCTTTGTCAGAAAGGGCCAGGAAAGGAAAACTTGCTTATCGCTAGCGAGCATTTAGATGTAACCATGTGTTCAAGTGCCTGCCGTCTGTCCGGGTTTTGTCAGAAGAGCATAACAGCAGAACCCTCCAGCCCATGTCCATGGGAGCTGGTTAGTGGGGAAGCACTTCCTCTCTAGTGAGCTGCATTCTTCCTCAGCTTCTTCAGCTTGGTAACCAGCTTGAGGACAGGTAGTGGCCATGCTGTCCCCAGGACGCTGGGAGCAAGACCTCGCACCCTTGCTGTAATGTGCCTTTTCTTTTAACTTTCTTGGTGCCTTCCCCAAGGGAACTGCAGGCTACATTTGGGTGTGGTGTGACAATAAAGACAGTAATGAGGTAATTTTTTTTTAAGTGAGCTAATTTTGGAATCAGTGCTGACGGTCTTTGTTCCCATGGAGTGCTCAGACTATCCTGACATTGCGCTCGGTCCTCAAATAACCAGTATGGCTCGTGTGGGGTTGTTGAGCCCTGGAGTTGAGACATGAGTAAACTTGCTGACGGGAGAGTTCCTGAAGGAACCTCCTGGGGGGCTGTTCCACACCTTGGTGGTTCCTTCCAGGAAGGAGCAGACCCGGGGGAGGCACAGGAGGAACAGTCCTGACTCAGATGTTCCCTGCTCTGCTTGGGCCACCTTTCCCTCGTCCCTCCCCTTTTTTTCTCCGCACCCCACCAATCCTGCTGGAAGTAAGAGTTCATGGTTCCAGTTTCACCCCCAGCTCCCCTGCTTTACTCCAGTCTGGTTGCACAGTGAAGAAGTCACTGGCAGGAAACTGTAATTTCATTTGACCTTTACGTGATATTCAGAGAAGTTAAGTCATTTGTCTAAGATCACCTAGTTGGTAAGGTGAAAGAGCCAGGATTCAAACCAACCTTCTCTTTCCCATGATGTCTTCCAGCAGGCACTCAGGTCCTGAGAGCTTGACCTTAAAATCTGCCCATTGGATTCCCAACTGGACCAAAGGGTCAATTAACCCATCCAATAAGCTGATCAGGCATTCCTGGGTTCTGCCGCTTACTAGTCTGTGGGCTAGGGAAGGCATTTAGCTTCTCTCTGGTTCAGTTTCTTCCACTTTAAAAAAAATTTTTTTTTTTAACTGCAGTGTTCTTAACTTCATAGTGTTTGTTGTGAGGGTTACATAAATAACAAGTGAAAAGCATCCGGCATAATGCTTGGCACACAGTTGTCACCCAGTAAATATGCTAAGCATTTAACTGGCACAAGATCCATTTTAGGTTAAATTGGTGGCTAGCTCATAGGATGGTGTGAGGCAAACTCCTGGGGACAGTGTCCACGATGAATCCCTCGTGGATGGCACCGCCCGGGACACATAGAATACAGTGCTGAGGATCCAGTAAGAAAATGATGCAGAAAAAAATGACAGCAACTGCCTGTCCTGGGAAGAATGAGGCTAATAGCTCACCAGAATCAGCTGATAGCTGATAAATACTCTTATTATCCCCATTTTGCTGATGAGAAAAGTGGGGCACAGAGAAGGTAGATAGCTTGCCCCAGGTTGCACAGCCAGGAAGTCAGTGGCAAAGCCAAGAGGTGAACCCAGGCCGTCTGATTCCAGATTGTGCTCTTCTGCTTCTTGAGAAAGTGATGATGACCAGAAGAATGAAAACACTGAACCAGTTAGAAAATCAGAGAAGTGCACCGGTAACGTCTACCCTGTGGTAAGAAAATCTGAACACTGGGGCAGTGTTTAGGGGTGTCTGGGCACTAAGTTCCCCCACCGCAGCAATGCTTGTCACCCTGTTCCTCAGTATGCACATCTGGTGTTTTCTCAGTCATAAGGGAATATTCAAAGTCCCTTAGAAAGAAATCCCCTAGCATCCAGCTCTCACTCCCCTTTGGATCACATGGCCATCACCAAGCCTCTCCTCCACAGAAATTTTGCTGCTGCCACCACTTAGAAACATGACCTTAGGTTCCCTGCGTCCCCGTTAGCTCCTTCTGCAAATTAGGCCTGTATGACCGCCTTCGGGCGCTGCGAGGATTAAATCGGTTTGTGAAAGTGTTGTTCAGAGTTTAGGTTAAAAATCATTTTCCTCAAAAACAAGAACAAAAGCAAATCATTTTTCTAGAAGGAAAGGATTAGAAGTGAGGGAATCAGGGGGAAATTTATGGTGAAATTAAGGTGTCTGAACCCAGAAGGAGCCTTAGACCCAAACAGCCTTAGTCCCTGCTTTGGGCACCGTGCTTTAGAGGAAGAATTGCAAACTTTTCTATAAAGGGCCAGATATTTTAGGCTTTGCAGGCCATACTCTCTGTCTGTGGTAACTTCCCAACCCCCAACTTCCCCACCACTAAGGAAGGAAAGCAGCCATAGGCAATATGTAAACAAATTGGGAGTAGCTGTGTTCCAAAAAAATTGTAATTACAAAAACAGGCAGTGGGCTGGATTTGACCTGGGGGGCCATAGCTGCCTACCCCTCTGCTTTTGGTGGGTCCACTCTAGTCCTCCAGCAGCTGTACCCCCACCATGAAACGAAGACTCCTCTAAGGGCAGGCACATCCACCTGGAATTCACATCTCTCCTCTTCTACACCGTGACCCAGATACTCAGGATTCCTGCCCAAATAGCCTGGTTCCCACTTTCAGGGTCTGAATAGGCCTTTTCCTTGGTCCCATCATCCTGAGTGTGGACTCCAAAGCTGGCATACACATGTCTGGCCCAGAGGATCTTGTGTGTGTGTGTGTGTGTGTGTGTGTGTGTGTGTGTGTTGGGGGTGGGAGTGGGGTACAGACGAAGCATGGGTGCCAAGACTGAGGTGCCCCCAAGTGTGTGTGTGAAGCCTCTGCTCTGTGAGAGGCTGAAAGGGAGAAGTGGGGTGTGGCCTGTGGGCTGAGAGCCGAGGACACATGCTGCCCCAAGCTGGTGCAGAATTCTCAGGAGCCTGAGAATCCTGAATTCAAGCCTGATCTTCTAGGTTGTTGTGAAATCCTGTTTGTTAATGTAGGAGTATAAATCAGATTTTTAACAGTTAGCACTTTTAAATATTTAAACACACGATACACAAGCCTCCATTTGTACCCCAGCCTTACACCACAAGGTCAAGATTGCACAAATGAGGCCACGCTTGCTGGAACAAAATGATTTTTTTCTTCCTCGTGCCTCAGGGAATGAGCCAGCAGCTACAGGAGAGCAAAGCCAGGCCCAGTGCAAGGTCTGAGAGGAAGTGAAGGGAAGGCCTAGAGGGGGAGATTTGGAGGGCCCCGTGTAGCCTCCAAGAATCCTACACAAGAATTCCTGGAGAAGGAGCATGTGGTAAGGTCACCCTGCCTACTGTGGTATAAGTTAAGTCTGGAAACAAAAAGATATTTCAAAGCCCAAGTTAGTAACATAAGGCCTGAATGGAGTCACTAAACCGTAGATGCTCAGAGCTTGAAGGCAGCTGCCCAGCGGTCTAGTCTAGGAGATCTCAAACTACTCTGGGCTTCAGTCCTCTCCAGCCCTCTGCTTCTCTGCTCTGACCATCTCGGCCTGGCTGGCAGGTCAGCAACAGCTCCTACCTACACAAGAGGCCATAGGACCCCCGGAACCCAGGGGTGACAAGGGCATCCAAACCACCTGCCTCTAGGGCAATAGGTAGACTTGATATGCAGGAGCATATCAACAATGACCATGGGAACTCCTGAATGTCTGGACTAAAGTAAGATCAGCTGTGGGTGGAGGGACAGAGCATTAGTAATGATTGAGATTGCATTTCTCATCAGTCCAGCGAGTTAAGGGCATAGGATCAGATTTATTCTGATTCAGAAAATTAAAACAGACTGATGTATTTTTAAGGAAATATTGTGGTGGAGTCAGTGTTTGCTACACATGTAAAGAAAGCTCTTGATGGGGTGCCTGGGTGGTTCAGTCGGTTAAGCGGCCGACTTCGGCTCAGGTCATGATCTCACGGTCCGTGAGTTCGAGCCCCGTGTCGGGCTCTGTGCTGATAGCTCAGAGCCTGGAGCCTGTTTCAGATTCTGTGTCTCCCTCTCTCTGAACCTCCCCTGTTCATGCTCTGTCTCTCCCTGTCTCAAAAATAAATAAAATGTTTAAAAAAATATTAAAAAAAAAAAAGAAAGCCCTTGACTCAGACTGTGCTCAACAAATGGTAATCAAAATGACTACAGTTATTATTTCAAAAGTCTGTGGGAAACCCATCAAAAGGACAGAACCAGCGTAATCGATAAGAAAACAAGGCAGCAGGTGGCAAAGGAACATAAGAATGGGAAAGTCCAAATATGTGAAGACAGTCAGTCTCCCTCAGTCTCCTGTGTCCTGCTCTTCCTAGCCCACTGCCCACTTCCAGCCCATCCTGGATTCTGTTACCTTCAGGGTCATGATAATTGTTTGCAGAACTTCTTCTTTCTTATTTTTTAAGTTATTTATCTTGAGAGAGAGGGAGAGCACAAGCAGGAGAGGGCAGAGAGAAAGAAAGAGAGAGAATCCCAAACAGGCTGTGTACCATCAACCGTGAGCCCAGTCCCATGAACCCTGAGATCATAACCTGAGCCGAAATCAAGAGTCAGACGCCCAACTGACAGAGCCACCCAGGCACCCCTGCAGACTTCCTTCTGAAACAAGTCTCATTCTGGTTCCGAGGTGTGGATTCTATCCCAAGTCGGGTCTTCCACTCCGTTGTTACATTGTCTATTCTGACTCAAACCCTGAATTGGAGACATTCCTTACTAGACCTTCGCTCTTTCCCAATCACACAGATATTAGTATGTTCTAAACTCAAAGCCCCACCAAGGAAGAGGAAGAGAATATGGGTGGAGGGGTTGGGGTCTAGAAAGGAAATGAGACTTTCAGTGACTCAGTAGCCAACAAGTACTGCAAACTTCATGGAAAATCTACACTTTGCAGCGAACTGCTAGGAGCTTATAAGGGATGCCTCTGATCTGCCTCGAGGAACTTGCACTCTACTTAGGGAGGCAAATATATAAATACAACAAAATATAATACTATAGGGAATGAAAGGCTAAATAGAGCATCAACCTTTAAAATGTGTAAAAGAAACTCAATTCAAAATACATGAATGGAGTATTTATGCCAACCACTTCATAGATATAAATATGATTTGGTTCCAGCTTTCTAATACCTTATGTCCTCAGACATACCTTACGTCCTTATGTCCTCAGAACAATAAACAAATTGTTCCTTTTTGCCCCGTACTGGAAATATGGGAAAAAAATATAATTGTAGCAAACGTGCGTTGCCACCAAACCCTAGAGGATATGAAAGTATATAAAACAAAAAATGAAAGTGACTACTCATTCTCTAAAGAAACCACTGTTAATGGTTTAGCATATAGCATTCCTAGTTTTCTTCCTTCTCTCTGCCTCTGTATACACATGCACACGCACACACACACACACACACACACACACACACAAATTTAAGATAAACCATTGTATGTGTCATCAGTTTAGATATATCGGTTTATATGCCCTTTTAAGTGGCTACACTCTCCCACTGCTTTTAGTTGGTTCTACATTTCACAGTAACAGACAATAATGCCACGAGATGAGCTGGTATAAAAGAACACTTACTATTTCTATACTACTCTTCAAAATGAGCTTCAGTTTTATATTCCCTCCCACAGTGTATGGAGTATGCCTGTTTCCCTCATTCTGACAAAAGTGGGTGTTATCAGTGTTTTATATCTTTTATATTAAACAACAGTGCCTTCTTATTTGAACTTCTATTAAAAGGAAAGGTTGAGCAATTATTTGTTCATATATTTATTGACCAAAGTATTGCCTCTCCCAGTTCCCTGCCCATCCCTATGGGGTTGTCCTTCTCTCTGCATTACATAAATTGATCTTTCCTCTCTCATATTTATTTTAAAATTTACTCATTTTTTCTTCATGTTTTGTTTATATTGTCTTTGTGCAATTACAAATGTTTTCATGGAGTTCAATCTGTCAATCTTTGTTTTGTGATTTTTTTTTTTTTTTTTTTTTTTTTTTTTTGTAGAGGGAGCAAGGGGGCGAGCAAGGGAGGGGCAGAGAGAGAGGGAGAGAGAGAATCTCAAGCAGGCTTCACGCTCAGCATGGAGCCCAAAGCAGGGATTGATCCCACAGACCATGAGATCATAACCTGAGCCAAAATCGAGTCAGGCACTTAACCAACTGAGCCACCCAGGTACCCCTCTGTCAATCTTCATTTATGGCTTCCGATGTAACCCCAGGAAGGAGGACATGGGCAGGAGCTATGGAAGATGTAGGAGGAGGGAGCAAAGGATTGAATCCGAGCAGCACAGCAGTATTAATGGTGAATGGAATGGGGCAGGGTGGGGTTCTGGCAGGGATCAGGCCGGCTTCCTCTGGACAGTGAGTTTTGACAAGCGAAATATGTCAGTCAAAGACAAATACCACATGATTTCACTTATATGTGGAATTTAAGAAACAAAACAAAAGAGCAAAGGGAGAGAGAGAGAGAGAGAGAGAGAGAAACCAAAACACAGACTCTTAATTATGAGGAAAAAACTGATGGTTACCAGAAGGGAGGGGGTGGGGGGTGGGTTACTTACGAGGTAGGGATTAAGGAGGGCACTTGTGAGGAGCACAGGGTGATGCATGGAAGTGTTGAATCCCTATATTGCACACCTGCAACCAATATTACACTGTTAACTAAGTGGAATTTAAATGAAAACTTTAAAAAAAGAAAGAAAGTGAGTTTTGAGATAGGCTTAGAAAGAGGGCCTGGGCATTGACAAGGTGCAGAAGGAAAGTCAGAAACGTACACTGTAGCCAGTCCTCAGTGAAGTTTCGGGGGCAGAAATGGTCACCCTGGGTACTCATGGAGAACAAGAGTGACTGATGGGCCTTTAGGGGCATCATAGCAACTAAGAATCGCCACATGGGTGGAGATGTGAGGACACCCATTTTTGGTTAATAAGGGCGGATTTAAATGCCAGTCCTGGGTCACCTTGATTTACAGGGGCCTGGGAAGGCAAGATCTAGCTCTGTTTTAAACCCAAGGGGAGACCTGAATCCCTAAAGGTGGGGAAAACTATACTTATTAACCCAAGATTTGGTCAGAAACCATATGCTTTAGTGATTTGTCTGAGGTCAAAATTCAGAAGACTATTCTGCTAAAGGAGGAAATAAAAATGAAATATGTAACGGAGGCACTGCCACTGTCCAGACAGAAACCTGGGTCGAGGCCTGTGCAGTGCCTCAGAAGCACCCCCTGCCTGGACTGGGGGAGAGCCAGCACCGCAGGAGGCCAGGGGGAGCAGCGCCCTCTGGTGGTGGTTGGCGGGAGGCTCAACACCTGGTAGACTCCTGGGAGGGTGCTGTCTTCCCCTTCCTCAGTCTTTTCTTGGGATAAGGATTGTCTCAGGAAAGTTGGGTGGATGGGTAGGGAGAGAGGAATGAATCTATAACCTAGCTCAGTGCGGAAGTAAGTATGGACCCCAAAGCAGGAGAACACCAGGGAAAGTCAAATGGAAACATGCAGAAAAAGGTGGAAGAAACACTCTAAGTATGGCCAGATAGATTTTCCTTGCTTGTCCCCACACGCATTCATTCCTAAGGCCTGGCGCCTCCCCAGCTTGCTTTGTGGGACCTGGTTCAGGCCTTAACTTGGTTTAAGAGAAAGGGGCTCTTTGTTCACGTGCCTCTAGGCAGAGGAAGGGATGGGCTTTTTCAGCCTATGTCAGCCTGGGAACACATAGGAGGCCTGCGAAGAAAGGCCCATCTACAAGGGAAGAGAGGCCCATCTACAAGGAAAGAGAGGAGACAGCAGGTTCAAAGAGACATATTTGCTCCTTGGTGGGAAGAGTACACCAGCAAGGCACCCAAAGAGCTTAAATGGAAAGACCCAGCCCAAAACGAACTAGGGAGGAACCAACAGAAAGAGATGCCCAGATGCACACCTCGTCCAAGAGCCCCTTCTGCATGAGAAGTCACTCTCCAACCTGAACTAAAAGTCTCTTGTACATCCTTCTGGACTTTGTGTGTGAGACTGGACTCTTTAGTAAAGTAGTTGCAAAATGGACTCTAACCCTCCCCCCTTCCTTTGGAATGCAAGGTCTAGACTGCTTCTGGCTCCCACCATGTCATCAGGACGTGTGCTTCAGACAAAATAGGATCTCAGTAAGTGATTGTCAAGTAAGCAAGTGCATGAATAAATGAATAGGTGGTCCATCTGTGTTCTTCCAGCCAGCCCCTGTACCCAGTAGGTCCATCGCTGGTAGTTCATTGTTGATAAATGGATGAATGAATGAGTGACCTCTTGGGAGCCCAGATTTGGTGGTTACTAGACTGGTGGTAGGCTGCAAGATGTTGCATAAAGGCTTGCCGGGGCTGAACCACCTGTGAGAAATTTGCTCAGATACAGGATGTGGGCTGAGAGTTCTTACGTTCCTACTTTCAAGGGTGGGTTCTGGGCACCGAAAGTGTCTCTGCTTTGCTAGTGGGGCCAGTGCAGGGGCTGCCAGAGCTGCAGAACTGAGAGCTGAGGGAGGAAGGAGGAAAGGGAGGATGTAAGCACCAGCCAGAGATGAGAAGGAAGCCACGGTCAGGAGCTCATGCCGTAGAAAATGGGGCCAAGACCCTGGAGAGAGCCTGAGATAGTCATTCATCACCTACCCATGGACCTGCCCCAACTCTTTGCAGACAGAGGCTAGAAAAGGTCTTTAAAGAGTGGGAATAATAGGGTTACCTTTCCTATGGGATCGTTTGTGGAGATTAAATGTGACCGTATGTGTGAAGCGTAGTGTCTGGCTCAGAATGTACACTCGATAAATTTCCAATATTATTTCCCAATACATTCTGGATGCTCACTTCAATTTTCTATCACACCGATAAAGAAGGGAGGTGGAAAGTTGTGAGGAGCCCAAACCTGTCATATCGGGGTGACCATCCTATGGAATGAGCAGCCACTGCCTAACTTTGAGGCCCTGGCTGCAGGGAACCTGGGCTGGATGGCCCCAGTGGTGGTTCCCTGAGTCACAGGTTGGCTTCGGAACAGAGGTGGAGCCAGAACGTGGGTGCAGATCATTCACCAGGAATCATCACCTGCAAAAGGCCGGGGAGGAGGCAGGACCGGGCAGGGGGGAAGCAGAGTCCTGAGGCAACCCTGACAAAGCTTTGGCCAGCCTGGCCGGGAGCTCCAGAACAAGTGCTGTCTGCCAGAGCTGGCCTGCCTCATTCAGACTAAAATGCCTGGGCCTTTATACTCCCACCTCATTCAGTCACCTCGTAAGGGCATGATCTTGGGAAAAAGCACTGTCTACATGGGAACAGACCCTGGGAACCCCAGCAGCAGGAGCCTGTCTGCCGAGGCCCCCCTGCAAGTCCCTGGAATGAGTACTTGTGGAGCAAAGAGGCCTTTTGTGACCCTCAGCCCCTTGTCGCCTGACACACTCAGAAGCAGATGTTTTCTACCTCAGTTATTCTTGGATGAATCCCATTTGCCTAAGTGTTGCTGTTCACAACACAGTTTCGCCAGACGTGGTCTCATCCTGTTGCAGGCTGGTGAGAGGGGCCTTTGGGGGAAATCTGAAGCAGAAATCAAAGTGGGTGGTGGGGAGAACCAGAAAGCTCATCCCGCTGGCTTGTGATGGAGTGGAGTGGGTCTCAGTCCTTCTAAATGGTCTGAACCACTGGGGCGTGAAAGACATTTCCCAGCTAGTCTGGGGGAGGGTATTGGAGAGGGTGCTGGCTGAAGAAGTCTGTATTCTAAGGAACTGAGAGGGAGGGAGTGTTCAGAGGCGCTAAGCTGGGGAAAGGTGATACAGCTTGAGCGTGAAGATCAGCCTAAGAGCCCCAAACTCCTGGGCATTATCCTAGCTCCAGCCACAGCTTTGTTTTAGGCAAGTTATTTCCCCACTCTGAGGTTCGATTCCTCGGCCACATGTCAATGGACTCACACTCAACTTGGTGTCCTAGGAACTGACACGGAGGCCGAAATGCACTACACATTGAAGAAGTGTTTACGGCCACTTCCAGGTACGACTGAGTAACCCTCATGCCATAAACTAGAAATCTAGCTTAAATATATGGAACCACATTTTCAGGCAGTGGGCAACACAGAGTGCAGGACGGTGAACACTGAGGGAAGGAAAACAAGTGAGGGGAGGCCCCCTGCTACCTCAGACTTCTGCCTTGGGGCAACTCCAGACCACAACACGAAGCAGGGGAACCTGTAAAGAGGGTGGATCATCTCACTGAGCTGAGAAGGCGAAGACAGGAGTTGGAAGAGGCTGTTTGAAATTGTGCCGGAGAATACCAGAGCTAAGGGAGCGATACAGGAACAGAGCTTCGGAAACCTGTATGGGGTTCCCTTGGATCTTCTGCTGAATGCAAAGCTGTCCCTACACAGCGTGAAACTCCAGAAGAATAGACAAAGAGCAGTTACAAAAACAGACAGACGGACAAACACGACCACCACCAGAGAGCTGGATACTGAACAAACACCAGAGCTCGCAAAGGGCTGGGAGGTACTTGATGTAAGACTGGCCAGGGTGGAAAGTGTTTGTTGAGCAGCTAGGAAATTAAATTGGGATCTCAGAAGGTTCAATGCTCAGTAAAGGGCACATTGGGCCTCAAAGACATCTCTAGACCTTCCCGGACAAAGCTTAAACACAAACTGCAAAATGCTCAAGTCAATGTGTAAGTAAATGCGCTGCCCACAAAATCTAGACATTAGACAACATAACAGTTACAATGTTCCGTGTCCAGTGATAATTATTAGATATGCCCCAAAACAAGCAGAAAATGTGACACAGGGGGGGGGGGGGGGGGGGGGGGGGGGGGGGAATCTGTCAATGGAAACAGACCAGAAAATGACAGAGATTAACAAACAAGGGCCTTGGGGCAGCTATTGTAACTATGCTCAAGGATGTAAAGGGAAACATGAATACAATGAAGAGAGAAACCAAGAACAAAAGGAAACTCAAGAGCCACAAAGTGAAATGTTCAAAATGAAAAATGCACTGGGTGGGCATGAAAGTAGATTCGATTTTGAGGAGGAAAATATCAGTAAACTTCAAAGCAGAGTGATGGACACCGTACAAAATAACAACAAAGCAGGAGCTGAGTCACGCAGGTGCCCTGTAGGTCACTTTAAGGATTTTGGCTTCTACTCTGGGTACCTTAGACACCACTGGAGAGTTTTGATGGCAGAGGGATACCATCTGGTTTACCTGTCAGTGGAAGCTCTCTGGTCGCTGTATTGAGAATAAGCCACAGAGGGGAAAGGCTAGACACAGGTGGTCTGTTCAGTGAATGCTGCTATATTCTGAGTGAGAGATGATGGTGCTTAATCCAGGTTAATATCAGGACAATGAGAAATGGTTGAAATCTGAGATATCTATATCTATATATAGATATATATATAGGTATATAGATACATAGATATAGATATATAGATATATATTTTTTTAATGTAAGCTTTAAGCCCCATATGGAGCTTGAGCTCATGACCCCAAGATTAAGTGTCGCCTGCTTTCCCAACTGAGCCAGTCAGGTACCCCTGAGATATATTTTGATCGTAGAACAGACAGGGTTTTTTCATGCACTAGATTTAGAATGAAGAGTGATATCAAGTTGTATACACTGAGCCATTACCCATTTCTTGAGAGCAAGAACTATGTATCAGTTAGGATTGCATTTAGGTATGTGTAACCAAAGGCCCAACAACCTAAACAAATAGAGGCTTATTTGTTTCACATGACTGGTGGGACCAAGGTTGGTCAGCTACTTGAGGTTACCATCAGTATCCCAGGCTCTTGCTATCTTTCTGTTAAGCCATACTTTAACAGATTTTATCTTTGCCCTCTTCTTCTGCCTCATGGTCCCAAGGTGGCTGCTGTACTTCCAGGCATATTATCAGTATTCCAGGAAAGAAAAAATAACAAAGGTACAAAAAGGACCCTGCCAGATGAGTTTGTCCTTTTTTAACCCAAGAAAGCAAAAACTTTCCTGGAAGCCACATCCAGCAAACTTCCCCTAATATTTCATTGGGTCATGTCGCCAACCTTAGGAGAATGAGATTACTATGTATGGTCTAGGCAAATTGCAGTTCATTCTTTATGGCCAGAGTAAGAGGCCTTCTCTCCCTACAGTCAAAAGATTTCTGCTATTAGCTGAACAAATGAGGTTCTATTAGCAGAGTGGATGGGGCATACTTCAGGAAGAATGTTAGAAGAGTGATGGCCGATTTCTACCATTGATTGATTGGTTTTTGTAATTTTGTTTAAAAAAACAACCCTCCCCCAACCCCGTGTTTGGCAGGTATATATAATAAATATTCCCTGCTACCAGGTTGGCATGATGGCATAGTGGTTTTGAAAGACTTCTTAAATAAGCTCCTGAAAGAAAGACTGGAGAGACGTGGAGGGAGAAAGGGTGGGCATGATCGGTCTTAGATTGTTTAAAAAATGGCCTGTGAGGGGAGCAGTGCACTGGAGATTCATGAAGTCTGCGAAGCAGGTAGGCCAGTCCGGCTGTCGGTTTGGCCATCTCATTCATTGTAGGTTGTGTTGAGATAAAAGGGAAGTGCAGAGGGAAGAACCGGTGGAGCCATGAAGGGAAAGAAATGCATGTTATATTAAAGCTGGGGGCAGAATTCCTTTTAGAGGACTTTTGTTGTTATTGTCAGCAAAAGCACTTGCCTGGCACTCAATTCTGAAAAGCTGGGTCCCAGGATCTGGTTCAGAGAGCAAACCATGACACAAAGAAAGCAAAATTCCTTTTTGAGTTTGGGCTGGTTGCACAAGAGTGGGGGGTAAAGGGATCCCGGGGATCTGAAAGGAAAGGGGAAAATTAAGATGGATGGGAGAGAAAGTTCCATAACCATCAGCCAGTGGACATTATACCCTGTCCTTGTTTTACAGGGAAGGAGTCCCATAGCTTTCAAATGAAAGAGCCAGGATTTAAACACAGAAATTCAAAAGCCTGGAAAAAAAAACAACAAAAAAAAGACCAGAACCAAACAAAAGCCTGGTGCTCCCTCTCTCCACCTGCAGCCCCACCCCAGGCAGCATGGAGGCAGTTAGTTGGTCATTCACAAACCCTCTGATCTCCATCTATGGAAAGACTTTGCGGTGAAGGCCACCTCAGTCATGAACTCAGATGCCGGGTGCTCTGGCAGGAAGCTCTACTATGACCTTGGGGAACAGGCAGTTTCCTCTGGTTAGTGCTGTGGGTGATGGTTCCACCTCCTTCCCCAAGCAAGCTGGTAAACAGCCTTAGCCCCACCTTCCACCCCCAGGTCTCCAGCAGCCCGGCTTCTGTTACTCGGGCAACTGATAAGTAGGGGGCTCGTGTCTGGGCCCCTATAGAATAAGTACCAATCTGAATATGGTTTCCTTTGGGTTTTGTTCTTCCTTGAATATTACCAAAAGAAAAAATAATGAGGAAAGCAAAAGCAAAACAAAGCGGTTTTTAATTTCACGGCTCCATTCGCCCTGGGAACCTGATGCTCATGATTTCCCACGTATTTACACCTTGGTTGCTGTTGAGACCTCCCACCTCTCATGTGGTCCATCGGGTGCTGAGTATTATACCTTCAGCTTCCTCTCAGCAGCAAGCACACTAGGGAGTTCTGTTGTGTGCACCACTGTATATGTGATGTAATATTAGTTCACATACTCCACTTATTCAGAGCATTTTCACAACTGGTCTCCCCTGGTCTTCGCAAGAAGCCTCCAGGTTACGTTGGGTGTGGAAAGTCCTCTGAGAGCTGAGATGGTGCCTCCTTCGATCGGAGTTCAGGTTTGCATGGCTTAACCTGCAGCACCCAGCAGCATGTCTGGGACTCAGGAGATGCTCAGCAAAGGACAGCTGCAGAAGAGGGGTTAGAGTGACAGGTAAAGCAAGCTGAGAAGAGAAGAAGTAATGAAGTAGGCTGTGGCCCTTCTCAGTTCTTCATCAGGTCCGGAGAGGGCACCCGCTGAGGCTGAGGCTAACCCTTACCCTTGAGATGGTATCTGATTTCAAGGGTGCAGGCTCCCTCAGGGCACCCACTTTGAATGGCTCTGTTCGGTAGAGTCCGGTTTTGGAACAATTTGTTACATATAGTTAAACAGACCCATGAGCACCTATGTGAGTGTTTGTGTGCGTCCGTACACACATCTATGTACATCATCTCTTTAAGTATGATCAAGACTTAAGATGGAATGATTTTCTCTGCAGGAGCCAATGGGAAGAGAAGAGAGCCATCTCTGAGACCCAGATGGGAGCCCATGGTTGTGAGGGTAATGCTAGTCCTGCCCCCCAGGCTCTCTACCCAACCACCTTTCTCTCTTCCTTCTAGGTCCCTGCCCACTGTGACCTTCCCCAGCTCTTCCTCCCTTTCTTCACATGTTTGTCTTTCAAAGCCTTTCATCATTTCCTCACGATGGCCACGACCACAGTTGTTCAACTCCTTCCTGGGCTGGGCAGGGATAGAGGGGGTTGAAACATGGGGTCATGGAAGCCATACCTTGCTGGGCTTTGTTATTTGGGTGAATGTGGTCAGGACAGCTGGGTGTTGGTGTCATTAATCAGTCAGTGAACAAATATTTATCATTTCCATGTTCTAGGGCTGTGCTAAGTACTCACTGTTCTCTGTTGTCTCTGCTCATTAAGTGAATAAAGGGGAAACAATAGAAGATGGTTCTTCATCAGATCCCTTCATTGGGCTGAAGACAGGGGTTTGGACAGAGCCATCTAGGGCTCTGATCCTGACAGCCACTAACTAGTTGCGACAAGACTTCACCACCACCCTGACACACCCCTACACCCCACCCCTGCCCCTGCCAGGGAGGCCAGGGACTGGAAGGCTCTCATTCTCAAGGTGGGGATTTTCCACTGTGCCAGCAAAGGTGCCAGAGCCTGACAGGGACAGCCTGGGGCATAGGAATGCCTCGGATACAGTCTTTTCCAACTTGACCTTCTATAATTCTAAGTTATTTCTGTCAATAAGTGGCCAGAATATGGTGGTTAATAAGACAAATGGAATTCAAGCAGGCAATAAAAATATTTCACTGCAATTCAGGCAAGGAGAAGAAAGTTTTGATTCAAATTAGTCAATTAAAACTCATGTGGGAGAGGCTTGGCTGGCTCAGTTGGTGGAGCATCTGATTCTTGATCTTGGGGTTGTGAGTTCAAGCCCCACGCTGGGTGTAGAGATTACTTACAAATAAAAAAATCTTAAAAAAAATAAAATTCATGTGGACAGTACCTTGGTAAAAGATAGAGGTTACCATTCAAAAAATCAAAACAGTGATAGAAGATGCACAATATTCTGAGAAAGGTATAGGACTAAGAAGACTTTATTACCATAAGAAGGATTCAGCTTATTAATGAAGGGTTCATCTAGAATGTTCTTGGAATTATTGTGCAAGCCTTGTTTCCCCATCCAGAGTCTCAGACCAAACCCTGATTCTGAAATGTCAGTTACTGCAGTCATGGGAGTGAGATGGTTTATAAGTTTCCCTTGGTCGGATGAGAAACACATGTAGTTCAAATTGTACAAAGAAATTGTACAAAGACGCAGGGTGACAATAAAGGCATGAATACTGGATCAATACCTTGATAAACTGTGTTCATTCAGGTAGAGTAATTTGTCTTTGCGATGCTGCTTTGGTTGTACTGTGTCACCTTACCACATTTAGCAGGCTGGAATATTTGATTTACAAGACTTGTCTACCTGTTTGAAATATTTTGCTTATTAGATTTGTAAGTCTTCCCTGCCAGAAGTTGGAAGCATTGGAGAAAATCAGGTATTTAACATTTCTAATTGTAGGTAGAGATGTCTAATAATCTTTGATGATTTACAAAGCCCTCCCTGATCTTTGAGTCCCCTTCTTTCCTCCTACAATGGTGAATGGTGGGTTCATTTCCCTAGCGTGACAGGACTATATGTCTGCCTTACCTCTGGAGGTATCACTTACATCTCCATACTTCCAAGACCTGTGACACTTATTATGATGAGGCTCTGTCCCATATAGGAAACAATAAATGACAAAAACCCTCATACATAGTTGGAATTCCTCAGCAAGGAAGGTAGGGAATTTGGGGAACAATGAGAAGACTGGCCTACTCTAATCACACAGGCTATCTGTCTGAGAGCACTATGGAAGTAGGAACCTGGAGATAAGGCTCTCATTTGAGTGTGAATGAAAGGTGAACTCTACCTGCTTTGTGAGTTTGGGCAAGTTTCTGAACATCTCTGAGCCTGTTTCTTCATCTATAAAGCAGGGATAGTAATACCTAGCTCAAAGGATTATTGGTAAAACTGATTTAAAGTAATGTTTATAAAATGCTTAGCACAGTGCCTGCACATATGAAGAGTTCAATCCGTGAGCCTTATCTGTTCCTATTATATGACTGGCCAAGGAGAACTAGGAAATTCCTAAGTGTAATCAAGGGTTTAGGACTGTAATTCACTTCAACAAATACGTGTTGACCACATGTTAATGTTGTAATCATACTGCTGGGAATTTATTCATATTTGATTTTTTAAATTTTTTTAACATTTATTTACATTTATTTAACATTTATTTAACATTTATTTATTGGGAGACAGAGAGAGACAGAGCATGAGCATGGGTGGGCCAGAGAGAGGAGGAGATACAGAATCTGAAGCAGGCTCCAGACTCTGAGCTGTCAGCACAGAGCCCAACGCAGGGCTTGAACTCACAAACTGTGAGATCATGACCTGAACCAGAGTGGGATGCTCAACCGATTGAGCCACCCAGGCGCCCCTAGAAAGGTTTTGTAAAAAGTAAGTAGACATTGTTAAGTGAAAGAAGTCAATCTTAAAAGTCTACGTACTGCATGATTTCCATTCTATGGAATTCTGGAAAAGGCAAAACTATGAACACAATAAAAGGATCAGGGGTTTCCAGGGGTTTCACGGGAGGGAAGGAGGGATGAGTAAGTCGGTGGAGCATAGGCTTGGGAGCGGGGTTTAGGGCAGTGAAACCATTGCATATGATACTGTAATGATGAATACATGTTACTGTGCATTTGCCCAAACCCACAGAAAGTATGGGACAAAGAGTGAACACTGATGTAAACTATAGACCTCACTTAATAATAGTGTATCAATATTGCCTTATCAATTCTAACAAATGTACCACACAAATACAAGATGTTAATAATAGGGAAAATTGTGAGGGTGAAGGTGAGGGAATATGCTCTGCACTGTACTTTCCTTTAGATTTTCGTGTACCTGACATTGCTCTAAAACTTAGTGTATTATATTTTTTAAGCAAATAGAATTTTCCAAATTCATTTTATCTCCCAGTCCTAGTTCCTGGAGATTATGAGACTTTATTTTACCAGCCAAAATGCAAGTTTCTCCTTCATGTTTCTAGACCGCTATGTGTTTCTCTTCATCCCAGTACCTCTGCATTATATTTTCCCCAGAGGAATGTAAACTCTGTGAGGGCAGGGACCATGCCTAAGTCAGCTTTGGGAGATCCTGTCAGTTTTCTGCTCAGACCTCCCAATGGCTCCCCATTCCAACTGCTTTACATATATTAACTCATTTAATCCTTAGAACAACAATCCTTAGGAAGTCGGTGCCCTTCTTACTCCCACCAGATAATAAGAAAACAGAATCAGAGAGGTGAAGAAGCTTGGGCAATTGAACAAAGCTGGTAACTGGCAGATCTGGGATACCAACCCAAGGTAGTCGGACTTCAGAGTTTGCAGAAAAAGTACCAGAAAACTCCCAATTTTTTTATGCTGTAGGTCACACACATTTTTGGGTTTGTGTAATGATTTTAGGGTGCCTCAATTATGTCTTTTTAAAAATGTTTACTTTTTTTTGAGAGAGAGAGAGAGAGAGCACAAGGAGGGGAGGGGCAGAGAGAGAGGGGGACAGAGGATCTGAATTGGGCTTTGCCCTGACAGAAGAGAGACCGATGTGGGGCTTGAACTCACACACCATGACATCATGATCTGAGCTGAAGTCGGACGCTTAACTGAGTCACCCAGGCGCCCCTCAGTTATGTCTTTTTAAAAATGCAACAATAGAATGGGAGAAAAAAGGAGAACTATCTTGCAAAGAGTAGGAGTGGTATTGTCCTGTGAAACTTCTGTAGTTTTTGTATATTACATGCGTGTGTATTTGTGTTGGAAGCCATGTAAAATGTATTTAGAAAGCTCACTGCCTTAATCTGTCAAGAGAGCCATTACCTAAGGTAGCAAGAGGTGCTCCCGGCTCCTGCCAGCCACACCGGGCTCCTGCCTCCTTACTCTGAGAGCACGTTGGCTTTGTTCTGTGCATGTGCTGGCTTTGCCTCCGCAGCAGCTCTTGCCCTCCTCAAACCCAGTGATGGCCAGAGGCAGAAAAACACCATCCCTTCTAGGGAAACCCATACCAGACATCCCCAGCAGATCACTCCTCGACTAGAACAGATAATGTCCTTACCAGCCAGAGCTGGGTCACATGCCCACTATAAACGAGGCTCAAGAAAGGAGACTGGGGCTACGATGCTCAGATTCCACCCATGTGATACAACTCTGGCCAAAGGCTGCCAGCAAAGTAAAAGGCAGAATGGGTGTTAAGCAACCTCAGTAGAACCCAGGGGAACAAAACGTTTCAAGTGATTTTCTGTCTCCGTAGAGATGGAAGTTTAGGGCAGACTACCCTTCGACTCATTCATTCATTTATTCACTCAAGTATTTACTGATTACGTCATGTGTGCCTACACTGTTACCAGGCCCTGGGGACACAGAGTTAGGCAAAAGAGACACAGCTGATGCCTCTTGGGGAAAACTCTAGAAAAGGAAAGTGTAGTTGAGTAATCTCAAGGTTATCCAAATATAGAGCACAAACTCCTGTCTAAAAGGGAGAGATTTGAGACCTTCGGCTCCAGAAGCTCTTTGTTGTAATATAAAAGGTCATCTTTGTTTCCATTATTCAGATGTTTAACCCACTGCTTCAAACCCATATGTCCCTCTAACTATGCCACAATTAACTTTCCTACAGTTATCCGTACCTTCTCATTCTCAACTGGCTTATACCTCCATTTATGTCACCCTACGGTCCTGATGAGTATTTTTTAAAGTCTCTTAAAATTAAACTCCGGGCACATGGGTGGCTTAGTCATTGAGCATCTGACTTCAGCTCAGGTCATGATCTCAGAGTTCGTGAGTTCGAGCCCCATGTCGGGTGAGCTTGAGCCCCGAATCAGGTGAACACGAGCCCCCTTTCAGGTAAAAACACGAGTCCCACTTCAGGTGAGCCCCATTTCTATCTATCTCTTTCTGCCCTTCACTCACTTGTGCCCTCTCTCTCTCTCTAAGAAAAATGAAACATATAGAAACATATAGAAAAATGCATAGAACTGGACAATACAAAGAATGATCACACAGTAAACACATTTATGTATCTGCCACTATGTTAAGAATGAGGACATTCCAGCACCCAGAAGCCCTATGGTATCCTTCCAGTCATTATTTCCTCCTTCCTCCATAAATCTGCCATCATCCTGGCTTTTCATACTATATATATTAGTTTTGCTTGTTTTTAACTTTATATATTGATGGAACCTTACATTATGTGCTCTTTCATGTCTGGTTCTTTGGCCCAACATCACATTTGTGTGACTAGCCATGTTGTGTGCCACAGTGGTTTATTGATGTTTTTCACTGCTGCATAGTACTCCATTGTAAGAATATGCCACAGTCCATCCATTTCACTGTTTATGGACACTTGAGATTATTTCCAGTGTGAGGCTATTTCAAGTAGGCTTTCCATGAATATTTGTGTATGCTTTTTAGTTGTACATGTGCACATATTTCTTTGCCTGTTTTTAAAGGGAGGAAGTGATTTGGTCTGGACCGCCTTAAAATAGGTTGAGAAAATTAAGGCACGACAATATTCAACCGACTGGACACGTTGATCATGAACAACTGTTGTACTTACACAGAGATGCATAAGACACCAGCCAAGAGGAGATACTTGGGGAGGAGGTGTCCTTGCGTGTGGGAACACACAGAGAATAGGGAACAGAAACAGACTGTGTAATTAAGTACAAAATTGCATATGCCCAGAGTAGAGGCCAACTTTTAAAACCTCCTGGCAAAGACTAGACAGTTTAATACCAGGGCTGGATTCTCCACTCCTGCTCACCCACCCTGTCTGCGACAGGAGAGGTACCTGGAGGCCATGCGTGGGTGACAGAAAGGAGGTGTAGGTCTGAGCGTCCTTTCTATAGAGCCCAGACATATTTCTGCCAGTGTCTTCTGCCTTGTGCCTCTCACACGTGAAACTGAGGCTAAAACCTCTTTGAATGCAGAAACTTCAGATAGACTTTGCACATGCCCCACCCTTCCCAGCCTACAGGTGCAGGTCTGGGAGGAAGAGGAGAGCCAGGCAGGTGGCCCAGAAGCAAGTGGGGCTTATCAGATGCAAATTTTCATGTCTGACAACTAAAGCTTGAAGTCTCTGCATGTTCGTTCGGAATTCAATGAGTAGGAGAAGGGCGGAGGAGGAGCTGAAAGGCTCTATGGGGATTTCGGATTAGACCAGGAGTGTGGATAGCTGCAGCTGACATCACCATCACCACCATCATCATCACCATCACCATCACCATCCCTTACATTTGTATCACATGATGGTCTACAAAGAGCTTTCTGTTCCTTAGCGTTCACATGTCTGTGGGCTGGCGGGGCAGGGTTTACTCCCACTTTGCTGAGCTGCCCAAGCACACTCGGGACGCAAGTCAGGGTCAGATCCCTAAGGGTTCCTCCAGTCCCTCCTCGGGAGCCCGAAGGGCTGTCGTTGGCTCGTTGGTTCTTAGGGAAGTGAAATAGGGAAAAGAGCGAGGAACACGTGCCCTATGGGTGCAAGGACACAGAAAGCATAGGACACAGAAGGAAATGGCCAGAGGCTACAGCAGTTGCGGGGTGGGGAGAGATGGAAGGGTGGAAGGTGTGCCGACTCTGAGATAAGTGGAGCCACCTGGAAAGGGCCCCGGTGCCTACAGGGCACTCCCAGCCGGTGCCGAGAAGGTAGGGCGTGACCGCGTCGCACCCGCGCGTTTGGGGACTGCGGGCTCGGGCAAGTCGAGCTTCCCGGGGCGCCCCACGGAGGGTGGGAGCGCGGTGGCACCGCCCCCTCCCGGACGCGCGTCGAGCGCCCTCTGTCACCCCACGCCGCTCCGCCGGGGGCGGGGGGGGGGTGCCCAGGGCAGAGGCGGCCCGCCCAGGTGCGCCGGGGTTTGGCCCGCCGTCCGGAAGGTGCGCCGCCCGGTCCCGGGCCTGTGCCCTCGGCCTCCCCCCCCCACCCCCCCGCGTGAAAGCGAAAGTGCCGGGTCCGCGAAG
>NW_026059617.1:0-44872 GCF_023721935.1 Panthera uncia | reverse complement strand
AAGTGTTTTCTAAAGATGGAAATAAATGTACTTTGTGAAAAGTAATTTGAGTTGGCATTGTGTTTTCTAAAGAAAATAAACTCTGTTATGTTTGATGGAAGTAAATGTGTTATTACCAGATTATTTTATCTTCTTGAAAATCACAAACATTACTTGATATTAAATCTACGGGCCGACATAGTTTTTAAACAACATGAGAGGCCAGACAGAGAACCTGGGACAGAAGAAATGGAGCACAGTTTACTTAGTTAACCCTTCCTTGCTGGTTTTATAAATAACATTAAAATAGGATGTTTAGGGAAAGGCTGAAGCACTTGATAGTTTTGCTTCTGGTATGATTATCCTCTACAGTTTTTCACATCATACGATACTGCTTAAAATGTTACACTCATTTACTGACTACCCAAGAATAATTCTCTGTGTTGAAGTAAAGAACTATTTTCAGATTACTGTGCTTACTGTTTCCTGAGTGGGAGCAGCGTGTGTTTCTGTTGCCAAAACTTTTCTCCAGATGCTCAGGTTGCTTTAGGTTATAGGACCATTTATAATTAATGAATGCAATCTATTAAAAAGAGGAATAAATTAACAGGGAATGTTGGAACTGATTCTTCCTGAATGATTATGCACATTTTATCTCTGCTTTTAAAATCAACTGGAATCCAAAATTAGGCAGATAATCAAAAGCAAAATGATCGTTACAGTCACTCATCTCCTCAGTGGTCTTCATTCCATGGGCATGCTACTGAGTTGCTCACAGCCCTGCCCTGGGAAAGCAGCATGTCTGAGAAAACACAGGCTTTCAATGTCTGGAACCCAGACTGCCATTACCAAGAATTGCAGATAAAAGCAAGTAGGGAAGTAGGTGTTGGATCTGAGATCTTCTGACTTCTTTTGGGCTTGTTATTTAAAGGAAGCAAAGTTAAAACTTTAACTGTTCATGCATGTTTCTTTGTTTGTTTGTTTTTACTCCTAAAGTAGCATAGGGGATTCCTTGGGTCAAAAATAATCTGTCGTTCTATGATACCAACTCAATGAGATACTTTGGCCCACGTATAAGTATTTTACCAATTTTCTATCCCATGGTTTCATTAGGTCCTGTTTTAAAGTTCCTACTTTTTTAGTTCGGCAGCTTCACAAATAGCTTCTAATAATCCTTACTATTTATTTCACCAAAATTATATTTTCCTTATTCAAGTTTCATTATCTCTACCCTCTCTGAGCACAGAAGTATATATATATATATATATTTTTTTTTTTTTTTTCTGTGTTGGGATCTAGAACATTTTCTATTGCTATCTGTATGTAGCACTGGGCAAAAACAAGAAATCTGAAAACCTGCACTGTAATTCAACACTGGGCCCATAGCACTGGTAAAGTACAATTTTCAAACAGTTACACAAAAGTGACTTTCTCATAAATAGGCAGAATGTATGTTAAATATTTTATTCAGAACATATGTCAAGTATTTTATTTTAGTTAATCAGTGAAGAAATAAAATGCTAAGGCTATTCAAAGAGTGTTTGAAGACCCACGTATTTATAGGAAATTCATGTATTAATATTAGAATAAAATTGTTGGGTGAGATGCAAATTGGTTACTCACTGTCCTACAAAACTAGTTGCCCTACAGGACAATAAAATGTAAATTTTGTAATTATCTTTTCCACTGGACAGAAGGTACCAACATTATTAGAGATAAAAATTGACAAATTAAAATGTAATTTTACCAAGTCTCACACTTTTAATCAATGGTAAAGATGAGTTAGAGCAAAGCATAGCTTCTTAGATAAAGCATCCATGAGTTTATCCCCATAGGACTATAAGGGCCAAGAACAGCGTGCTCCAAGATGGGCCACATTGTCATAAAGATTCTTTTTGAGTTGAAAGGAATCAAGCCCAACAGATTCACGAAAAGCTCTTTACCTTTTCTACAACTACCTAAAAGAATTTAGTTAGAGGACCTGCTCCAGGAAGAGATCTATCACTGTAGGTAACCACACTGTGAAATGAACTGGGTATGGTAGGGAGGAACCTGGCTAGGCCTGTTTGATCAAAGCCCTCTATGTCCCATTGTTTCTGAGCACCCCTACAAATGTTTGTTTACCAAATATTTACTCTTTTTCATCTTCCTGTGAATTGCATTCCTTCCCTTTGAAGTCCCAGACCCCTACTTCCTTCTCCTTAGTTCAGAATGGCATATATACCTCATTTGCCCTACTATCTTTGGAATTTCTATGTCTGTGTGGATTTCCTTTATATAAGAAATTACTTTTGATTTTCTCCTATTAGTCTATCTCATGTTGATTTGATTCTTAATCAGGCTGAAGGATCTTGAAGAGTAGAGGAAATTCTTCCTCTCCATAGGACCTTGTAAAGCTACACTAAATTTTAGTCTTATTTTCCAGTTCTCTATACTGTTTAACAGCACTTAATAAAATTTTCAATAATCTGCTGAATGCACAGTATGAGTAAAAGATACCAGAATTCCTTCACAAAATCAATATGACAAGCTAACGAGCCTTATGTGTCTGTCATAGCTGATAAATAAAAGACAAAAATCGAGCCCTCAACAACATAAGATTTATCAAGCAATTTGCACATATAGAATAATATGAGAATAAAATTATATAACATATAATTCCATAAGATTTTTTTTAAAAAGATTGGGAAATAATTGTTGGAATGGCATGCTATTCAAGAAGATTATGGCATTTAATTCCCATTACAATCCTCTGGGTTAGGCATTAATACTGATTTTAAAAGTGAGAATACACACACATTTAAAGGTTAGATAATATAAAGATCTAAGCCATTATAGGGGTGTTCAAAGATACAGATTTGCTTTTATAAGAAGTAGACAGGGAGGAAATAAAAAGAGTGTCTCATTAAAAAAAATGTTTTTAATGTTTTCATTTATTATTGAGACAGAGAGAGACAGAGTATGAGCAGGGGAGGGGCAGAGAGAGAGGGAGACACAGAATCAGAAGCAGGCTCCAGGCTCTGAGCTGTCAGCACAGAGCCAGACGTGGGGCTCGAACTCACAGACTGTGAGATCATAACCTGAGCTGAAGTCGGATGCTTAACCGACTGAGCCACTCAGGTGCCCCCTCTCATTTTAAAATGAGAGATTATCTGAACTACCTACCTGTCTACCATTTTTAAAAAGACAACATAGAAACTGAAAATATTCTATTTACTTTAGTACAGTTAATACTTGAATTTCTTCATATCTTCCTTCTTTTACTAAGCATACTCATTTTATACTGAAATGGAGAGTCTTAAAATAATATAAATAATCACTTATTTGCCAGAAAATTCAATAACCCTTTTCTTCCTCATATTTATATTAAGTTTTCTTAAGAAAGTCATGTCGAGGCGTCTGGGTGGCTCAGTCCATTGAACATCTGACTTCGACTCAGGTCATGATCTCGCAGTTCACAAGTTCAAGTCCCACATCAGGCTATGTGCTGACAGCTCAGAGCCTAGAGCCTCCCTCCCTCTCTCTCTCTGCCTCTCCCCCACTCATGTTCTCTCTCTCTCTCTTTCTCTCTCTCAAAAATAAATAAACACACACACACACACACACACACACAAAGAAAGTCATGTCAATATTCTGACTGACAGGTGATAAATTCCAATTACAGATTAGCAATTATTCTCACATATAACTATGTTAAATTTGAGATGGGATAACTCTATGATCATTGTCAAGTATATGCTAACAAATGTTTGATTTCTTGTATATCCTTAATTAATTGTATATTACCTAGTCAGTGCTTCTCATTATATGACATGGTATTAAAGATTCCACCCCCCAATATTAACTTCTTTTTCTCTGTCTTTTGACCTGTGCTTTTCAAAGTACCTTTCTATATTTCTGAAAGAACTTTTGGCCCATAAAAACTATTTGAAACTAATAACACATTTCATCACAATTGTTTTGTATCACCAATATTCTGCCTCCCAAGTATGGTTTTGTTTTGTTTTTTTATTTTAATTCACTCATTCCATTTCCTTTTCAAAATGTTATGAGGTAAAGATTGCAATTAGGACACAACTGAGTAATATTTACTGATCAACATCATTAAAACAAAACATTTACATCTCAATGTCATTTTGACTCTCATTCTAGAATACTTACCCAAAACCATACAGGGCCAAATATCCGGTGTATTTTACTCAGAGAAATGTATATCCTCTCTCTTTGCTTTGCTTAAGGATTTGGAACTGACCTTAAAGATTGGGGATTTTTTTAAGGTAAATTTCCCATGCCCACAGCTGCCATAAATGGTTGTGATGGTTGGGTGCCACATAGTTCTCACAGAACCATTTACAGAGTAGCAACCTTTCTTGAATATGTATAGTTCCATATATATCTAATATTTTTTTAATTGTAATCATTATCTCACATTTTATCCTTATACAGGAAAATTGAAAAAGTTCAGATTTTCTTTTCCATTGTTATTTTTATTTCTCGTGGCTCTAACACAGCTTTAAAATATAGATTGTTTGAATTTTAGCTCTTTCCTGCATGATAACCAGACAAGGTCTTGTCAATTCTGAAGAAAAGCTTGGGGTTTTTCTTTGCGAGGAAGATTGAGGGATTGGCAGATTACATCTATACAAAAACCCTAGATCAGCCTTAACTTTTGAAAAATGCATAATCAAGGATTGAAACTTTATTATAAATTTTAAAAATATGAAATTCTGTCTTTAGCAAACTTCTTCTCCTCTCTTCAACTGTTACAAACCTAATTATGGAATTATGTCACAGAGATAATGAGAAGATAAATAATTTTACTTATGTATTACCGTTGCAACTTTTTAATGGAATCAAAACTATTATGGTAATTATAGATATATCAATGTATGCAAACAGGCTTTTTAAAAAAATTAAGCTATTTATGACAATATAGGCTATTTTATTTCTAATCACCCCATACTTATATTAATTTCTCTTGTGTATACCCAAACCTGAATTGTACTCAAATCTCAAACCCAACACATTTCAATTAGTATAAATATTTCAAAAACACAGAATCTTGAGATTCAAGCTTCTAACTCTGACATTTATCTGCCTTGCTATACATTTCTCAAATATTTATGTGAGGAGAAAAAACTTTTCAGTCTTTCCCTAAATTCTTAAGAGTATAGGTTGAGACATGGAAGAGAGTAGGAAATTAATAGTGATTCCTGGATTATAGAAGGAAAATGATGTTGTGAACTTTCTGATGACTTAACATTGCCTTTTCTACTACACTTAAAATCATGGTTTTCCATGGTGTCCAAAGGAAGGCTGATCTGCACAAGAGGAAAACAGCAGAATTCTGAAATTATGATCTTCATCTACTGGGATCCTCCTGAGAACCTCTCAATAATTTCCATTGCCCTTATACCATACATGTCTCACTAGGATAAATAAATGTCACCTTAATTATTATCTTCTTCAAAATATGTAGTAAATCTCAGATAAGTTTGACTATAGTGAAAGATGTAATAAAACAGTGGATAAAAAGTCAGAAATACATTGGCAAATAATAATCGTAAAGTTGGTAGTAATTCAGAAGAATGGTCCTGCTAAAATAGCTAAGACATCTAAACAAAATATATTTAGAATTATCTTCAAAATGGGAAAACATTATTAAGGTACTGAGGCATAGCTAGGACAAATTTAAGCATATCAAACCAGAACTTGGAAAAATGACACTAATACTCAGAATTCCTTTTGCGCTGAAGTCACTTGCTGATAAGATTTTTAAAAAAATAAAGACCATGACTAAACTGACTTCAAAGACATCACAAAGCAAGGGGACAAATTGAAGTCAAGTACCCATTAAACAACTTCCAATAAAGCAGGGATATCAAGGGTAAATCCCAAATAATAAGAGTCAAAAGGAGATAAAACAACCCTTGAGTGAACCTGAAGCTGGACTTCCAAAAATCTTGGTTGGATAGAAAGCTTTGCATTTAGATTAGGATGGTCTTCCAGTGACTGTACTTGAATTGTTCAAAACAAGTAAACAAAAATCTTCTCATAGGATAATACCATCATCCCAGGCTTTGTAGTATGTTTATAATTAATTCTTTTAAAATGGGAAAGAAAGACATGGTAGACTAGAGTATAAGACACAGTAAATGAGGGTCAGTAGATGAAACATAAATAGAAGCAGCCCATATGTCTGGATATATCGAGACTGTTAGACCAAGAATCTAGAATAAATGAGGATTAGTCGAAAGAAGTTAAAACTGAGTCAAGAAATTGTTAGGTAATTGGAAACTACAAAAGTAATACAGTAAATATGATAAATTCTGTAACAAGAAAATATAATAATCCTAAGTCAATAGATGAATTTAAGTACACATTTGACATATTTTAAAAAATAACTGGAGAAGTGGAAAATATGTTCAAAATAGTTATATAGAATGTGGCACAAAAATAAAAAATCATGAAAGACTATGAGAGACATGGAGGATATAAGAGGAAGGTCAAATATAAGTATAATTGGAATTCCAGAGGGACTGGAAGGGGAAAATTGGATAAAATAGCATTCAAAACAGAAACAATCCACAGACTGAAGAAATCAGCCCACAGATTGAATAAATCAAGATAATGCCAAGAACAGAAAGTAAAACAAAATTAGTACAGACACATTATAGAAAACCATAGGGGTGCCTGGGTGGCTCGGTCAGTTAAGCGCCAGACTTCAGCTCAGGTCATGATCTCACAGCTCATGAGTTTGAGCCCTATGTTGAGCTCTGTGCTGATAGGTCAGAGCCTGGAGCCTGCTTCGGATTCTGTGTCTCCCTCTCTCTGCCCATCCCTGGCTTGTGCTCTGCCTCCTCTGCCTCTTTGTCTCCGTCTCTGTCTCTCTCACTCTGAAAAGTAAATAAACATTAAAAAAAAAAAAAAGAAGAAAAGGAAAAAACAAAAAAGAAAACCAGGTTGAAGGAGGATTTGTCCCAACACTGGCTTCCACAGCCCCTGCAGTAGTTGGAAAAGAACATGGCAAATCAAACACAATACACTGTCTCTTAGATCTTCTGACCCAAAGGGACACATATCAACACATATCAATTCCGCTTATATTTATTGGCAAAAAAAAAAAAAAAATCATGTAACTACACTTATATTCAATAGAGTTGAGTAAAATGAATACTTCCGTGTACAATTCTAAATTGTCATATGCTAAATAACATGTTCTCTAAATTAATACATACATATTTTATATAATATATATTCATAAATACATTGACACAGTTAAAATATGAAATAAATAAAAAGAACTCTCAATATTAGATATCTTGTAAAATATAGCTTATTTATCCAACCCAGTGCTTACTTGCATAATGCCTTCCTCCCAAGCTCCCAGTATATCATTTTAAACCATCAAGTGGAATAATCTCCAAAGAGATATCCTTTTTTGCTTACTAAGTGACCACATTTGCTAAGAGATTGATATTTGAGTGAAGGCCTATTTAATATATTGCTTTGAATATTTCAAAATGACTACTATGCCAGATTTCAACAAAATAAATTCAACATTCATTCTAAGAAATCCACACACACAACAAAGGAATTCTAGTGTGGTTAAAAGTGAGAGATAAGGGTATTAGAAATATCAACTACCTAAGTAATCAAATATATAAGGCTAGAGAGTCTATAATTGGATCTAAATATACCACTTGGAATTCCTAGTTTAAAGCTGTAGAAAAAGTCTTACTCATTCCTGGTTCAAAGCTTTTATTTATCCTAAAAATAGCCCTATGGTTTAAAGTTTTGTTAGAAAAATGGACTGTGCAATATGATTCAAGATGATATGTAACACTGCTAACTCAATAAGAAACTATGACATGTTAATTTCAGCTTCAATAACCTAAGAGGATACGGGTTTAAAACAAAACCAAAGAACAGAAGCATAGTTACATTTATCCTAAACAACACTGGCAGGAACCTAGACATATTATATGTTTTTAACAGAAACTTGAGTGAAATTGTTCCATATTAAGCTTATTTATCAGTTGGTTACTTGAAATGGAATGACTATTTGTGCTTTACTTAAAGAGTATTATTATTGTTTTTATTTTTTCAGTATGAAGTCAAAGTCTGAAATTTGAATGTCAGATAAGAATGGATACAGATAACTGATTTAAAGATATCCTTGAATTTTAGACTGTTCTGATCAAATCATTGATCTAGTACATTAATTTGATCCACACTTTAGTTTAAGTACTTAACCTACTCAAAATTAAGCTTTCTTAAATAGGTTTGAGAGTAGAAATTCCATTTCCAACAAAAGTATTTACTTAAAACTTTTAATTTAGCCCTGAAAAGGTTTTAGGGATGGTGGTTGGTTTGTAATTATAGTGATTTAAATGTGAATCAAAAGTTAGTGGAAAAGAGGAAGAAGGAAATTAACAAGGTAGCAGCTAAAAATTAGGCCTTTATTTTAAATGAATACTAAATAACCTTGGTAATTATCATGCTATTTTTTTTACCACTACAGAATATTAGAACCAGTAATGTTTACTAATCAGTTAATATGTGTTCAGTGATAAAGAGTTCAAGAGCTAAATAAGAATAAATATGTTTTGTGCCATTCCGTTTGGATACATAATTCAATAAAGGAATGTGTTTAACTCTAGTTATCCCCAAATTTTTGATAACAAAATGATTTGTAACACAAGAACATCTATTGACATTTCACAGAACACAGGATTTTGAAAAACACTAATGAACATGAAACCCATTCTTATACATAACTAGATTACTTACTTTCCATTTTCAAAACATATTATTCCTAAATTCATTCAAATGATAGTCTCTAAAGAATATCTCGTAAATTTTGAAATATTTGTGGTATTTCATTGTTTTCTGAAATATAAAAATATAAGTATTTTTGTATATGTGTATCTCTCTGTTTTGAGCACTTTAGCTACAACAATTCTCTTTTTGACAAAGGTGAATTGGAAAATTTATGACCATTCTTCAAAACCCTATATACCTTTGTATGATTTCTTCTATGGACCAGGCACTATGTTAGGCATTGTGAGCAAAACTGACAGAATTCTGATTTCATGGGGTCTACAATTCAGTTGAAAAGAAAGACACTAGATAGATATGTATACAAATACTTATATAATGCTATAAATGAATGTTAGAAATAATAATAGTTCAGGTTTAGATTGGAAATAAAGGAAAACTTCTAAGGAAGTAACAAGCTAAAATGAAGAAATACCTGAAATATGTTGGAGGAAGAGGTCTGGCATCACTGAAGCGTAATAAAGGGTAATGAAGGTATAATAAAATAAAAATGAATAAATAATGATAAATGAAATATTTATAAAATATTTATATATTTATAAGTAATATAAATATATAAATATGAAATATTTATATGTATTATATATAGTTATATAATTATAAATATAAATAACAAATAAATAAGTGTAATAAAGATTTTGAAGTGAATAATCCTATCAAAGTCACTGAGTATACCTGTTTTCTCATTTTTAGAGATCACTATTTACATCATCTCCTACATACTCAAATTGAACATAAATCTCTTTTTACTTCGTATTTTTCTTAATGTTTCTCAACAGAAAACTTGGCCTCATACTTCATGAGAAAATACTAGTAGATGCACAATGATAGGAAAACTTTTTATCTTCTCACCACTAAATCTATTAATTAACTCAAGAAGCTCAGCAAACATGGAGATAATGAAATATAAAGAAAACCACACTAAGACGCATTATAAGCTATTGCTCAGAACAAATGATAAACAGAAAATCTAAAAAGCAGCCAGAGAAAAAGGACACATGTCTACAGAGAAACAAAGGTAAGAATGGCACAGATTTTCAACAGAAAGACTGTAAGAGGTCAATAGAACATTTTATATACAGAGAAAAAATCTTTCTAAAATAAATAGGAACAGGAAAAAGAAAATCAACAACAAAAAATAAAAACATCAAAATAGACACATGGTAAATAGATACATAGACAGATGATGGCAATGGATAGATGATAGAGATAGATTATATAGGTAGATAGATAAGTAGATGATAGAGATAGATAGATGATAGATAGATAGATAGATAGAGAGATAGATAACTCTGAAACAATTAATCACTAGAAAACATTCAGATTGAGAGAGATTTAAAGAAAATCCTCAAACGATAAATGGATCAACGTCCGATTGGATAAAAAACGTGGTCTATATACTGTTGTATTAGTTTCCTAGAACTGCTGTAACAAAGTACCACAAACTAAAGAGTTTAAAACAACAGAAAATTTATTATTTCACAGATCTAGAGGCTAAAAGTCTAAGTCAAGTTGTCAGAAAGGTCATAGAAACTTGTATCCCTCTTCATAGCTTCTGGTGGTTTCTGTCATTCTTCATTACTTAGCTTGCGGATGCATTACTTCTGTCTCTGCCTTTGTCTTCACATGTTGTTATCCCCTCTATATGTGTACATTTATGGTCCAATTTTCTTTTCTTAAATGACACTAGTCATAGCATTAAGGTCTATCCTAATCCAGTGGGATTTTATCTTAACTTGGTTACATCTACATTTCCAAATAAGGTAATACTCATAGGTACCAGTGGTTCAGATTTCAACATATAATTTTGGATACAGAATTCAATCTATAACAGAAGCGTATAAGACATGCATTTAAATATAAATAGATAAATAAATTAAAAGTTAAAATACGGAAAATAATATACTGCCTGTCAAAAGAAAGCTGGAGCGGCTATATTAAATGCAAAACAAAGTAGATTTCAGAGAAAAATAATAATAAAGGGTCAATTCATCAAGAACACTAACTATTCTAAACACTTATGCACCTAACAACATAGCTATAAAACAAAACAAAACAAAACACCTAATAGAACCCAACACAACTTAGAAAAAAATTCAGTTATAGTAAGAAATGTTAATGCTTCTCTCTCAATAATTGATATAATGAGTAGGCAAAAACAACAGCAAGGATTTAAGACCTAAACAACACCATCAATCAACTTGGCTTAATTCACATTTATGAAACGTTCCACTCAAAAGCAGTAGAATATATATTCAAGCTCACAGGGAACCATATTCTGGCCATAAAACATCTCTTATTAACTTCAAAAGAATTCAAGTCATGACCACAATTCAATTAAATTTGTCCAAACTATAAACTCTTCAAAATGCACAGATAAAAGAATTAAAAGACCAGCTTCAGACAAGAAAATATTTTCAGATCATATGTCTTATAAATGAGTTCTGTCCAACATTTATTTAAAAACTCTCAGAATTTGAAACTAAAATATGTCTCAAATATATAAAAGGAGAAATTATTTGAGCAGACACTTTGACAGGGAAGATAAATAGAAAATAAACATATGAATAGATGCTTATCATCATTAATCATTTGAGAAATGCAAATCAAAATCCCAATAAGATGCTATAACACACATTAAAAAAAATACAATGAAAATCAATAACAAACTGATTATACCAAGTGTGACCTGTTTGCAATGTAAAATGGTACAAACACTTTGGGAAAACAATGTGACATTTTCTTAAGACATTAAATATATGCTTACCATATAATCAATAACATTTCATGCATACATGTTTATCCAAGAGAACAGAAAACATGTATTCATACAAAGGCTTATGCATGAATGTTTATGGCAGATTTATTTGCAATAGCCAAACTCTACAAAATATACAAATGCTCATCAACTGTTGAATGAATAAACAAATGTAGTCTATTCATACAATGGAATACCACTCAGGGGTTTGATTGTGTGTTTGTTTATATATACTTAATTTTACCGAAGCATGAGTTACATACCATAAAAATCACCCATTGAAAAATGTAGAATGTAATGGGGTTTTTGTTGGTTTGTTTGTTTAGTAAATTAGTTGTACAACCATCAGCATAATTCTAGAACAATTCTACAACAAGATTTCCTCCTGCTTGTCTGTAGTGGATCCCTGCCCCACTCCAAGCTCAGGCAAACACATTTTGTCTCTGGAGCTTTGTCTTTTCTACAAATGTGACCTTACTACATATTTTAACTTTTGTAGATGTTTTGTATAAATGTAGCTGTATAATATATAGTTTCTTGAATCTAGTCTTTTACTTGGAACATTTTGGGGTTTAACTATGTAATTCTGCATAACCTCTATTGCCCTTACAGTGGCTACTCTCCAGTGTTATTTTTTCTTACCCACAATGTACCATATTTGTAGTTGATCATTGCTTACAATTTCTTACTTGAATTTATTTGGACTCTGCTGTCATCCTATTTTACAGGTTGGTTCTCTTTAGTCTCTTTTCCCAAATCTTTTTCTTTGTTAGTTTAAATGAAGTCTCAATGTTAGAGTGCCCAAGAGTAAATTCTTGGCTTCTCCACATCTCTTTTTTTAACTTACTAACGTTTTTTGACTTAAACATCACCTATAAATATATTTCAAAACTGTAAACCTTTGCTCATGATTAGAGATACAACTTCTCTTTGTTAATTTCTACTGATATGTAAGAAATATTACAAATCTAATATTACTAAAACATAAATCTGGATTCCTATCCCCCAAAATATTTTTCTTATTCAGGCTTCAACATCTCAGCAAATCCAAGAATGATATACAATTTCCAATGATAAAATCATGTTTCTCAAAAACATTCTGTATCTATTGCTGTCTTTATATGTAATGCTATCTCCAATTTCTCCATATTCCAAGTAAATATATATACATATTTATATACTCTCCAATTATGTTGCCTGCTTTCAATCTTTCTCTACTATAATCCATTCTGGACACAGTAGTCTGAGCATTTCTTAAAATTAGATATTAATGTTATACTTAAAATCTTTGAATAACTTTTTACCACATTACAATAAAATTTAGACTGCTTAATCTTCTCTATAAGGGCATAACTTGGCCCCTGAATACATGTCTACTTTTATCTCATAAACATTTCACACTCACTCCAGCCATACTAGGTCACTTCTTATCCTAAAGATAATCTCCATGTCAATGTCTTTTCACTAATTATCCCCCACAGTGGAGAATGTGTTTTCTCTAGAATTCAGCATGGCCCATCATTCAATATATTTGTGTGTCTTCATAAATAAATTCTTATATCAGTAAATCTAAAAGAAGTCTCAGTTACTATCTAAAGTTACTTTATCTTTTATTTGCTTGTATGGTTCCTTTCAATCCTGTGTAAGTTTCTTGAGAATCCAAAAATACTTCTTACATTTGTTGACAACAGTCTCTGGCACATAGAGGCTCAATATATAATTGAATGAATGACTGATTAATATAGACAAATTTAAGAATATTTAGAGCCTTATAGGGTCATGCTTTTATATTTGCAGTTCATCCTCAGTGTTAATGGGAAAGCTAACAAAGAAACTACTTTAAGTACAGACATTATTCAATATGTTTAATTTAAAATATTTCACTCTGACTCCATTTTAGAGGAAAAAATTCAAGAGTATGTAGTAAGAAATTTATCCAGAGATGTCTGCCCATTGCCCTTGGCTTCTTGAAAGTAATCTATGTCATACATGATGGGATTATCTTTGTTTAGGTCAGGAGTTGGCCATACTGTATTTTAGGGTGGGGCCTGTTTTATTAAAAGGTTTTAGCATGGGACTGGCCAAACCGGAAAGACCAACTATGTGATTTCAGATGGGGGTTTAAGGTCACAAGATAACAGTTTACCTGGAGGATGAGGTCAATCATATGCAAAATCAATCAGTCAATCATGCCTACATATTGGAAGCCCAATAGAAAAACTGAACACTAAAACAATATCCCATGCATCAATTTCAAGAGGGTAATATCTTCTGAAGAAACAGAAGTTTTGAATTCAAAATTTTCTGAGACTATCCTATGAATTTCCTCCTTTGGCTGATTTTAATTTGTATTGAAACCCTGCGATAAAGCATAACCATGAGTATAATATCTTTCACTGATTTTTGTCCACGCTTCTCATAGATTATGGAGTCTGAGGATGATTTTTGGGTACTCCGAGCTTGCAGTTGATGTCAAAAGTGAGAGTGGTCTTCTGGAGGACTCCATGCCCTCTAAACTTGATAGTTGGCTCAAAGCTTTGCTGTTTAGCTAATTCTGGATGGTAACAAACAAAATCCAGTTCCTATATTCTATATAGATTATTTTGTCTGACCAAACCAGAGATACTAGTGAATTAGATTTTAATAGTAATGTGGAAGAATGTGGAATGGATTTAAGATGTATATGGAACTTGAGTCAACAATGGTTTATTGATGGGTTGGATGTAAGAAATGAGTGATAACAAATTTGTAACAATTTCAGTAAGATGGTGAATTAAGGCTGTTATAAATACATGAAAATGCTAGATAAAACATAATGACAAGTAACAAGAGCATTAAGGTTTGATAGACAGTAATTGTCCAAGTGTCAGAAACAAACAACAGTGTGCAAGAGTCCCCTTTATCCACATCCTCTCCTGCATTTTTATGTCTTGTCCTTGTTAATGGCTGTTCTCATAGGAGTGGGATGATATTTCACTGTGGTTTTTGCTGGCATTTCCTTGTTAATGACGTTGAGCATATTTTCACATACCTGTTGGTCATTTGTAAGTCTTCTTTGAAAAAATGTCTATTCAGTATTTTATACTTGAAATTTTCTAAAAGAGTAGATCCTAAATGTTCTTACCACATACAAAAAAAAAAAAGTAACTATATGAAGTAATATGTTAATTGTGTCGATTGTGGTAATCATTTCACAATGTAAATCAGTATTAAATAATTATGTTGTACAATTTAAATATGTGTAACTCTTATTGCCAATTATAGCTCAGTAAAGTTGGAAAAGTTAAAATAAATATTTTGAATGGCTCTTCATACATGTTAGATATAATTAGATAAGCATATGCTGTCTTTCTATGAATGACACTTGATTTAACAATGATGAAAAAACTATGGGAAAAACTTACAGTGATTTCTTCAGGAATTTAAATTTGCTGCCATGAAATTAAACATGCAAGAATTTGTGAGTATTAAAAGCTGGTATCACCTTGAGACATAATCTTTTAGCATTCTGGGAATTGCAATTTTTTTGCCCTGTATGGTATCATAGGAGAAGAAAAAATATATTTGTTTATAATTCATGATCTACATTTTCATTAAAATTTTTTTGATGTTTTTATTTATTTTTGACAGAGAGACAGAGACAAGCACTAGTGGGGGAGGGGCAGAGAGCGAGGGAGACAGAATCTGAAGCAGGCTCCAGGCTCTGAGCTGTCGGCACAGAGCTCCATGCAGGGCTAGAACTCATGAACCACGAGATCATGACCTGAACTGACATCTCACGCTTTACTGACTGAGCCACCCAGGCGCCCCTACATTTTCATTTTTAAACATTGGGACATGGAACCTTTTATTCTAAGAGTACTCCGAAGTTTTTAAATATGCTTTCATAATTATGCCCTGATGAAAGAAGTCACAAAATCTTATAATTCATGAGAAATATCTATTTTTATTATAATTGTATTGTAGAACTTGTTTTGGAAATATAAACACTTCTTGATTATAAGGAACTACATTTTTTTCTATTCTAATTTTTTTCTAATTATTTTAAAAATGTTTTCATTTTTTTAATTTAAGTATAATTGATGCATGATATTACATTAGTTCCAGGTATACAATGTAGTGATTCAACAACTTCATACACCAACTTATGCTCACTACAAGAATAGCTACCATCTGGTACCATGCAACACCACTACAATACTCTTGACTATATTCTCTATGCTGTACCTTTTGTTGCAATGATTTACTCATTCCATAACTGGAAGCTTGTATCTCCCACTCCCCTCTGGTAACGATCAGTTTGTTCTCTGCATTTATAGGTCTTATTCTGCTGTTTGTTCATTCACTTGTTTCATTTCTTAGATTCCACATTTAAGTGAGATCATATGGTATTTGTTTTCTTCAGTATGACTTATTTCACTTAGCATAATATTTTCTAGGTCCATCCATGTTGTCATAGATGGCATGATCTCATCCTTTTTGATGGCTGAGTAATATCCCATTCTATCTATCTATCTATCTACCTATCTATCTATGTGTCTGTATACCATCTATCTATAGATATCTCTATCTATATGCCACATCTTTATCTATTCATCTTTTCATCTATGAATGGACACTTGAGCTGCTACATTTTGTGATAACCTGGAAGTACCAGAGAAAATATTGTATTTTTTTGTCTCCTGCAAAAGACTGAGCAGAAAGGGATCAGGAAATATAAAGAGGAAACCAAATTCTCCTTGTCAAGATTTCACGATGATCATAATTACACCATAAAAGTAACAAAGCATAATAAAGAATTCTAAGTATATGCTTTGATTTCAGTCTCATAATCAGTATAAAATAAATTCTAATTCAATTTATGACACCCATGACCAATTAAAAATATATATCTTGAGTGTCTCTTACTATGTAAATTAGATTATATGAAACTACTGCTGTCTACTTGAACAGCTTTAATACCATTTGAAGAGAATTTTTTTAAAAAACACACACATTTCATGCCCTTCTATATCCCAAGTTTCCCCATAATATGGCCAAAACAGTCAAGACCTAATTGGAATTCCATTCCCTTGTTTAATCTTGCATAGCTTCAGTGAAACTACTTAGACACCTAGGAACTTCCTTCAGTCATTTCAACTATGATTTACACAATAAATTCAAGCCAATGTTGCAGACTCTCTTTATCTTAGTCACGCACCTGACTTTAATTGTCTCTAGTAGACAATTAAAAAAGACTTCCAGCACCAACTCGTTGTGTTCAACTCCACAAATAATAATAACTGGTCCAGTCCAATGGGTCGATAGTTATATTAGGATCCCTGTTAATGATAAAATGAACAAATTCCAAGAGAATGCTGCAACTGAGCCACTAGAACATTCAAAGATTTCCCTTTTTCCCAATAAATCTATTGAAAGCAAATGGAATAAAGCACAGATACAACTAAATCCCAAAATTAGATACGATTTTGATTCACTCCGTGTTTCTCTGCATAATTTACTTGCTTAAGATCTAAGGCTATATCTCACAGTCTATTAAAGGCTTTGCTTGTTAGAAATTGGGAGTTTAAAACATTAAATGTGTATTCTGTTTTATTTTTCATCACAATAGCATGACATTGATGGTAATTTCCATCAACGAGAAGGACAGATGTATAAACAGAAAAGCGTAGTTTTCGTTATTTTTTTTTCTGCAGATAAGCATAGGAGAGCAGAAAGAAAAAGCATCATGTAAAAATAGAAATATAATCAAGGGGAAAACAGACTTTGATGTGAACTGAAGCAAAATTTCAGATAGGAAGAAATAAGTGATAAATTATTAAGGGATAAGAGGCAAAAATCAGGATTTGGGTGTGATCTGAAAGAATGTAAATGAAAAGTGAAGAAAACATGAGAAAAATCAGACAAAACTAAAATCAAATAGAACCTTAACATAGAGGAAAATACAACTTTGTTAGTAATCTGGCCTCTGGAGTGTGTTTGGTTTTAACTCTGGTTGTATTTGGACCCCTGTTTCCTTATGTATAAAATGACTACAATAAAGATAGTGTGAAGATAAAATGCAATAATTCTTTTGAAGTTTTTACAATAGAGTCTAACTTATAGTAGCCACTAATTAAGTGATATTTGTCGCAAGTAGTGTTATCTTTACAGAGTGCTTAACACAGTACAAAATGATTTTTAAAACTTTAGGACATTTGAACTTCAAAATAACTCTGGCAAAAGTCAGGGCAGATGTCAGTATCCTCATAATGCTCATGAACAGAATAAAGCTCAGGAAGCTCATAATCATGTGAGCCAATACCTTATAATAAATCAAATACATACATATATACATATATATGTATATATATAAAATAAATCAAATACATATGTATATGTACAATACAAATACATATATATATATTTGATTAAATATATATATAAATATATGTGTGTGTATATATACATATATACATATACATATATATATACACACACACATATATATATATATATACACATATGTATATGTATATATATATATATATATATATACACATATGTATATGTGTATATATATAATATTTTTTCTGGAGAACCCCAGTCTAGTTGACCTTTAGGTGGAAAATTATTCTCGGTGGGGCTTGCTTCATCATGTGAGCTCTTCAAAGCAGAGAGATTTTTCTGGATGATGGCAGAAAGTGGAGTTTGAGAGGTGTGCTTTGGCTGGCCTAGAAGAAAGCAAACATTTATTATGTTTGCTTAGGGAGCGAGGGCTTACATGGCAAGGAATCGTGGAAGGTCTCTAGGTGACAGTGGTTCCCCAGCCATCAGCCTGCATATAAACAAGGATCTTGGTAGTCCAACCTCAAGAGAATAAACTCTCAAACAACCAGCAACCTTGAAGAAGGATTCCAATCTTCAGATAAGAATGCAACCTAGCTAACCTGTTGATTTCAGCCTGGTGAGAACTTGGGCAGAAAATCCAATCATGCAGTGGATTCTAACCTGCAGAACTGTGCACTAATAAATTCGTGCCATTTTAAGGAAATAAGTTTGTAAGAATTTGATAGGCAGCAGTGAAAACAAGGAATACAATGCATAAGGATCTTTGTTTCTTCATTATTTGGTAAGAGTGAAAATCTGGGGAAAAAATCCTTACTAATTAATGAAATGAAGATAACGGAATAAAAGGGGAATTCTACTTTTCATCACATGATAATAACATTAAATAAGCCAATGAAACAATGACCACATATTAAAATTATTTTCCAGTTTTGTTCACCTCCCCTCCATGCATTGGTGAGGCATTAAGCCCCACCACAGGATTCTAGAGATGGCCACACACAAGACACCAGACACTAGACAGATGAGTCAGACGGCAGTTCATTAGCCACATAAGCTCATACTCTGAAGGAGAAGAGCATCACACACCATGCAGGGCCATGAGACGTTGCACTTGGGAACAAAATAAATGAACAGGGGCTGTAGGAGGCAAGCTGTAGAGTAACAAGTGGTTGGGTGACCTCTGATTCCCATCAGAGGATGTGATTTGCTTGTTTGGATAATTGTTCGAGGCTGGCAGGGAAGTTAGTTCAGTTCCCAGCAGACAGGGGAACAAGCCAAGTGGGGAGTGAGGGACATATCTGATGAGAGCTGCAAATTGTGGTTCGCAGGGCCGTGGGGCCCTGTGAGGCTCAAAGTTGTCCAGGAAGCTCTTAGACCTGCATCTTAACTTCAGACCTTCCACCATACTTCCCAAATTGCTTTCCGTAATGAAGTAACAATGCTAAAAGTTTTTTTTTGCACCTTTAAACTTCATGGACAAGTAAAGTTTTTTCATTGCACTGAAAGTCATTGAAAATTTATCATATATCAGTGAGTGTTAAGTTTTAACTTAAACTATGATTCCTAATGGACAGTTATGTCCAAAATTCAAAATGTAAAATTTTCATATTTCTTGTTATTAACATTTATATTAGTATTCAAATGTGTTTCTTCTAAGTCAATTTTCTTAGCATTAGGAGAGGCAATTAAGCCCAAGCATGTCCACTATTTTCTTTTTAAGGCAGCTAGTCAATCTTTTGTTTTTGATGTAAAATTCAAATTCTGACATAAAATGTTTTGATTTCCTCTGAGGTAACAGGTGTCTGTTTGTTATGTATTATGGTTAATTTTTCCATTTTCCACAATATCAATCCCTCTGTGATAAAGTTTATATTTTTTCTTTTTTTTTCCTGAGACAATTTTGGACTATAGATAACCTATCTCCTTGAGTGATAACCTGAAGCACACATAACAGGATACATGTATCCATCACATTCTACTTTATAAGACACAGTTTTATGTTCTGCAGATATTTTTAACTCACTCTACACTTACAAAACCCCTATTTTATAGATGAGAGACTGAGGCCATGAGCAAATGGATAAGTTGTCCAAGGTAGAGGTGGGATATGAATCCAGACGCTGTGGATCCAGAATTCATGATCTCATAAACTATAATATGTTGCCTCTAGAAATAACCACTTCCTGAAAATATTGCTTACTGGGCAGAATAGGATAGCGACATGGATAGAACTAGAAAAAACTACATCAACCATTCATCCATCCACTCATTAAAACATTTGTCCAACAACATTTTATTTATTTTCTCTTTTTTAAGATTTTAATTTTAATTCCAGTATACTTAGTTTCAGAGTAATATAACAATTAGACTAATACAACAATTCTATATGTTGCTCACTGCTCATCATGAGAAACACTCTTATTCCCTTTCACTTATTTCACCCATTCCTCCCACCTATCTTCCTTCTGGTAACTATCAGTTTGTTTTCTATAGTTAAGAGTCTGTTTCTTGGTTTCTCTCTCTCTCTCTCTCTCTCTCTCTCTCTCTCTCTTTTATTTTGTTTCTTAAATTCCATATATGAATGAAGTCAAATGGTATTTGTTTTTCTCTGACTGACTTATTTTGCTTAGCATTATACTCTCTAGATCCATCTATGCTGTTGCAAATGGCAAGATTTCACTCTCTTTTATGTCTGAATAATATTTCACTCTGTGTGTGTGTGTGTGTGTGTGTGTGTGTGTGTGTGCTGCCTCTTCTTTATCCATTCATCTGTCAATAAACACTTGGGCTGCTTCCATATTTGGCTGCTGTAAATAATGGTGCAATAAACATAGAGGTGCTTGTATCCTTTTGAACTAGAGTTTTTGTGTTTTGGGGGTAAACACTCCATAGAGCACTTACTGGATTGTAGGGTAGTTCTATTTTTTGAGGAACTTCCATACTATTTTCCACAATGGGTGAACCAATTTTCATACCCACACACAGTGCATAAGGGTTATTTTTTCTCCACATCCTCACCAATGCTTGTTGTTTCTTGTGTTTTTGACTTTAGGCATTCTGTCTGGTGTGAGGTGGTGTCTCGTTGTTTTGATTTGCATTTTCTTGACGGCAAGAGATGAGCATCTTTTAATGTGTCTGTTGGCCATCTGCACGTCTTCTTTGGAGAAATGTCTTTTCATGTTTTCTGCCCATTCTTAACTGGGTTATTTGTTTTCCGGGGTTAGTTGAAGAAGTTCCTTATATATTTTGGATAGTAGCCCTTTATCGGATATGCCATTTGCAAATATCTTGTCCCAATTAGTAGGTTGTCTTTTAGTTTTGTTGATTGTTTCTTTCGTTGCGCATAAGCTTTTTATCAACACCATTTTAGCCACCAAATATTTTCAAAGTAGAATTTTTAGTGTTGACAATGTACCAACAAGTTGATTTGAAATGTCCCTCTCCTCATGAACGTTATGGTCTGGTAAGAAAAACAAAAGTGAAAACACTTTCTTTAAAATGTAATACACATAGTTATAAGTCAAGAAAAGAATTCTATGGGATCCCCTGGGAAGGCTCTTTGCCCTGATCTTTGGTAACCAGACTCATGATGATAGTCAAGGAATGCAATTACCCAGGTATAATTTGAATGCAGGAACACCTGGTGCATAAATTAAGTCTCCACATTTCAAAGGATGTATGTATTGCCAGAAATAGGAATTGCACTGGGATACGAGAGTGTGTTGGGGACCCGGGGCATGAATTTATGCTGGCAGCTTCAGCTCTCCTTTCCGCAAGGCCTAAAGCTTTGAAATTGTACAAGGTAACATTGCAGAAAATGGTTTCTGTGTTCCTCTGTGTGTGCAATGGGGAAAAAAAAGGCAAAAAAGTCTTAAATAATTTAAAATAGAAAAACACTTCTAAAGTTAGTTGTTTTGGGGACCCTGAGGTAGAACAGCACTTTATTCCCCCTTGGTAGTGTGAGTGGGAAGAAAAGAACAGTCTCAAGAGCACCTCTCAACATTATCCGAGGATTTTGCAACGTAAATCTCTCACATAAGGATGTCTTGATACCTGCTCCCATCCATCACATGCTGCATGAATACACAACCCCTTCCAACGCCCTTGTCCTAAATCTAAAAAACATTTGCTTGCTGACCCTGAGAATTTCAATCATTACAACCACTGAGCATTCTGGCATTCAGAATCTATTGTGAAAGGTTTCTTTTATTTCAGTGATATATATATTTACTCAATGAAATTAGATTTTTGTAGAAATACTATACATAACATTCTGATAGCTATTATAAATTTACAGATTTCTTTCTTTGTCAGTAGCTCATTAAAATATTTTAATAACCAGCAGTCGATTAATGAAAGTATCTTGAAAAAACTCCAATACATACCCATAACTTTGAATAAAATATATAAGGATCAAGAAAATATTGTTTCTTTTCAAATTTTTGAAGAAAGCTAAAACTGTTTTAGGATAAAAAGAGACACATCTATTTCAACTAACATTTCTGGAAGAAAAAACCCTATGTTTCAGATTCTGAACTAAAATGTTATAGATAGATATTGATATTGACACAAAAGTAGAAAATCCCTGTAGATGATATCAGACTCGTAATTGAGTGGGGATCATCTATCTATCATCTATCTATCATCAATTATCATCATCTATCTATAAAGTGTAGAATAAAAAAGTAAATAAACATTTATGTAATATCAGTTATAAGTCAACCAGTGATATACTCTTTCCCATGGAATAGCTCATAAATCCTCACAAAAATCAAGCTGGTTAGAAAAACATGTTGGAATCATAGCCAATTCTAAGTGATCTCACTTTGTGACCTTGGGCAAGTCAACCTCTGCCCCTCAGTTTTTACATAAGGATAATAATAGCCTTTATGTCATAGAGGATTAAATAAACACCTTTAATATTAATAAGAGTCCTAGACATCAAATAAATAAAGAGCATAACTTATATTAAGAATAACTTTAAAAATAATCTTTTATCTTGAGAAAATAAGATCTATTTTCTCTATCTAGTTATTGAAAATAATGAGAATTTCCCATTGAATGCTCCATCTGGCATTTGAAATAGAGAAACAACATGTGAAAAACATAACTCTTAAGTATATGAAAAAGATTTATTGCACCTTAAACTTATAATGATTTGGTGGGAATGGCAAAATCTAAACTTAGAAATTCATATTTGTTTTTAGTCTGTATTACCTTGGGCAAGTTCATAATCTTCAATTAATATCAGTTTCTGTAAAACTGGAATATTAGCCTAATTTGGAACGAGGATTGTGTGACAGGTAGTTCATCCGTGAAGGCTTGGCTCAAGACGACTCATGGAATTGTCATTGTGATGGTGCTGGTGATGTTTTTTGCTATTATTTTACAATTCCTTGTACTTTTGCCTTCATCTTCTTTGCAACATTTGTAAAAATAGAAGGGTCATATTTGTGTTTTAATAAGATCACTATCAAGGGTGCCTGGATAGCTCAGTCAGTTAAGCATCCAACTTCAGCTCAAATCATGATCTCGCCACTCATGGGTTCAAGCCCCACTTTGGGCTCTGAGCTGTCAGCACAGATGTGTCACATCAGCTCTGTGCTGACGGCTCAGAGCCTGGAGCTGCTTCAGATTCTGTGTCTCAGTCTCCTTCTGCCCCTCCCCCACTCATGCTCTGTCTCTCTCTGTCTCTCTGTCTCTCTCTTTCTCTTTCTCAAAACGAAATAAGCATTTAAAAAATTAAAAAAAAAAAAAAAGAAGAAGAAGACCACTGTCGTATTGGCAATAGTTTTCAGAATGCAATGAGGAGAAAATGACCATGACAGAAGACAAGAAAAATGCAAATGAAATGCTCCAGATATACAAGGAAAACACATTTATTTTTGATAACTTAAGGAAGAACAAGAACTGTTGAAAAATTTAAGCAATATTTACTTAAGATGGATATTTAGTCCACCAGATGGATGTTAGACTCAGTCACCTGTGAAGAAAATGCTGGGAGCATTTTGGCAATATTGGGAGTCAAGTTATAATGTTTCATTTGAAATGTCTTAAATGTTAGTATCCATACTCCATTGATTTGAAAAAAAAATTGAATTTATAAATCTAAAATTTAAATATTCATAGAAATTGTAATAATAATATATTTTACTCTAATGCAAATTCAGTTGCACAGATGATTATACCATATAATTTCCATAAGATGATACATGAAATCTGACTGTGAAATACTTATGGATTATTACTATCTGAAGAATTATTTGTTTAATTCATCACTGAATTTTATTTTACATAAAACTTTTAGCTAACATTATATCTAATGTTATATGCCCCAAGAACACATTTTATTCTAGATGTTTATAAGGATGCAATTGACATTGCAGTGAAGAATAACCATGAAGGAAACAGAATTCCCTTAGAGTAAAGAAACTTTATTTAAGCTGCAGCTTTTCCATTTCTGTGTGACCTTCAGTTAATCATGTATATAATCTAAGCTTCAGTCTCTTGATTTAAAAATGAGAATGATAATATCTATCTTACTTGGCAGAGGATTTTTTCCAAAAATGGTTGTAACATTTCCCCTCCTACAAATTCTTCCAGAGCCTAGCCAGTCTCTCAAGAAGTAGATGCTTTATCCTCACCTCCTGAGCCTGGGCAGGCTTTGAGACTAACTGGACAGTAAAAGCGGAGGAGATGGCATGTGACTTTTGAGTCCAGGACATCAAAGGCAATAGAACTTCCACCTAGACATCTCAGTTGGAACTCTTCCTGTTGGACCCTCCCCACCATTCTGTGAGGAAGCCAAACATCCACATGGAAAAACAGGTAGATATTCTAGCTGACAGCAGCATTCAGCCAACGTGTCAGTCATCGTCTGGCATCAACTGCCATACATTGGAAGAGGGGTCTTCCGCATGATTGCAGCCAATGAAGTCTTTCTAGCCACTCCAGCTGGTGGTTCATGAAGCTGAGTTGACCATTCCCTCTGAGTATGACCCAGGTTCTAGATTTGTGAGCTTAGCAAATGACTGTTTTGGCTTTAAGACACTAAGTTGGTTTTTTGTTGTTGTTGCGGGGGGGGGGGGTAGTTACATAGTGTAAAATTAGAATACTCACTATATTTTTAGGAAGATTTAAATGAAATATTAAGAGCTCTGAATTCCCTTACCAATGGAAATGATGAGTTCTCATTCCTAAAGCTTTCACTTGATTATTTTTTTCATCATGATAAATGTATTCTTCAAAGCCTTCACTTAAAATACCTGCCTCAGCCAGTGTTTCTTGGTCATGGTATCTTGGAAGGTATGGAATTATATACTTTATTTCTAAGCTAAATCTGTAACTTAGATAAAGTTTCCGGCTTGAGAAAATTTGCTGGGTAGAATGTTTCCAAACCTATCCTTGATCACTGTAAAAGTCAAATGGTAAATGGCTGTTGATTATAGATCTGCTTAATATAAAATCTAGTAACTTATAACTAGAAGCCTATACATCAGTTGTCCGTGATACTAAATTTCCTAAGTTTCCGGGAAAATTCATTTGATCAGATTTTTTTTCTTCCTCTTTGACTCTTCCTTTGTTCTCTCCACTGGTCTTAAATCTAGCATTAGTCTAAGTCTACAATGTATGTTTAAATTCTCACCTTGAATGATTTACATGGTCTTTCAAATGGCAGTAAACGGCATGCACTGCTGCATTATGCAGTTTTAGGCTTTACTAACTGATGAGCAGAAAAACACAATAGTGTTTTTCCATTTATAAATCCATTTATTCAAGAAGTGATCAGGGACTTAATTTATTTATTTTTTGGCCCCACCATCTTCATTCTATGACCTCTAAGTCACCACACAGAAGTAGAAGATCCTCAAGGATCCTGTGTGGAGAGCTGTGTTATACATGTCTTGGTAACATTGAACATTTTTTCTATTTAGCCAATTGCCTGCATTGCATCTGAATAATGTAGTCTAGCTCTAGTTCCAAAAGAAAAGAAAGTAGCTTGATGATTATCCTGCAGTTATTGCCACGTCAGAAATTACCCCAAGAACATTATAACTGTGTCTTCATCTTTGAATTTCCCAGAGTTTAATAAATAATTGTTAAACTGACATGAGTTTTATCTTTAGCCATTCTAAAAAGACTCATTTTCTTCATCATCTAACAGAACTTGTCCCAGGTAAACCATGTTCTGTTTGTTAGTATCAAATTAATTATGTTTCTCCTTGACATCATGTATTTTCTTGTCCCCAAGTTCCATTTCTCATGTTTTTTCTGCCTTGAATGATCTTCCTGTGGATATTCTACCCATTATTAATGATAAAAAGAAAATGTATTCTCCATGAACACTAAAGGCATATCTCTTCGTCTTTGATTTCAAGAGTTCAATAAATAGCTGCTTAATTTATATTAGTTCTGCATGATCCATGCCATGGAAGTTTTTGAAAAGTTATCCTCCATTTAAGAAAGATATTTTGTTCGGGGCGCCTGGATGGCTCAGTCGGTTAAGTGTCTGACTTCTGCCCAGGTCTCACGGTTTGTGGGTTCAAGCCCCGCATCGGGCTCTGCGCTGATAGCTCAGAGCCTGGAGCCTGCTTCGGATTCTGTGTCTCCTTCTCTCTCCGCCCCTCCCCCACTTGTGTTCTCTCTCTCTCTCTCTCTCTCTCTCTCTCTCTCTCTCTCAAAAATAAATAAATGTAAAAAAAATTTAAAACAAAAATAAATAAAAATTAACAAAAGGAAAGATATTTTGTTCTACTTACTATATGGGTAATATAATATTCTTCCAATTTTTATCTGGGGATTATTTCATCTAATTAGCTTAATGTTGTTATATAGAGACATGGGATGCTAAGGAAATAGATCTAGAGAAGAAATTCAAACACATCACAACATAGGACAGCTTGGTGACAAGTTAAGAACACAATGCTGTGTCAGGAGATGAGTTATCAACAGATTCACAAGAAGGATTAAGGAGTGTGTGGGATAATAACAAAGAAAGATTTTACCTACTGTCAGATTTAACTTAATCATTCTCTGCACTAAATAAGATAATACTTATGCAATTACCTAATATTAAGGTTACCTTCAATAAATATTATAACTATATTTCTTCTTCTATTTTATCCCTCTTACCTACACATTTAAATGTCTAATTGTAACGTTGGGCTAAATGTAAATGTAATTCTTCCACATTATGATTTCTTAACACTTACATGTGTACATTTTCTTATTTTAGTTTCAAAAGCCTTAAGACAGTGTTTTCTTCTTAGTTTAAAAAGAGTTTTCATATTACTTAAAAATTACTAGCTCTCTAATCATTTTGAAAATACCATCTGGCTTCAATATTTTCTCAATGTCTAATCATAGGAATAAAAACACCTGTATTTATCATATCTTCACTTTGTTTTTCCTCCATCATCAAGACTAGGAACTACATTTTATCTGATTGCCTGTTTTTCTTTTACTTCTAACTTTGCAATTTCACTCAAACATTTCATGTTGGCATATTAGCATCTGCTTATTTTAAAGCATATAATTATGACAAATAAAAACAACTTAGACTCTGTATTGAATTTAATCCAAAATAACTTGAAAAAAGGGGGACAAAGTTAATATAGCCAATGTTTTTGGGGGGAAAAATGAAATTAAGAAACACCATCAAAACCAGAGAAATCTACTCAATGATTGTGAAATAAGCGTATTCTGACGTTTTATACATACAAGCATGTAGATAGACAGAGGGACAAAACAGTTGAGGATATGAGTTTTCTTCTTGGTTCACCAGGTGTTGGCATATTTAATATATAGCACACAAACACAGAAACCATTTGCCAATAGCTATTACTGGTCTATTCTTTTTTTTTTTTTTTTTAATTTTTTTTTTCAACGTTTTTAATTTATTTTTGGGACAGAGAGAGACAGAGCATGAACGGGGGAGGGGCAGAGAGAGAGGGAGGCACAGAATCGGAAACAGGCTCCAGGCTCCGAGCCATCAGCCCAGAGCCTGACGCGGGGCTCGAACTCACGGACCGCGAGATCATGACCTGGCTGAAGTCGGACGCTTAACCGACTGCGCCACCCAGGCGCCCCACTGGTCTATTCTTTAAAAAAAGACACAAGTTTTATCATTTGGTATACATTTTTAAAATTTTTTCTAATGTTTATGTATTTTTGAGACAGAGACAGAGAGAGAGAGACAGACAGACAGAGTGTGAGCAGGGGAGGGGCAGAGGGAGAGGGAGACACAGAATCTGAAGCAGGTTCCAGGCTCTGAGTTGTCAGCACAGAGCCCAAGGCGAGGCTTGTACTCAGGAACTGTGAGCTCTTGACCTGAGCTAATGTTGGACACTTAACCAACTGAGCCACCACAGCATCTCTCATTTGGTATATTCTTATCATTGAGTTATTTGCTAAACAAGAACATAATTTTATCTACCTTGTCTTATTCTATTATTTTAAAAATATATAAAATTTTAGAGTTCCTGGAATGTTTCCAAGTCCTGTATGTGTGCCATAATGCTAACTTTTATGCTATAGAACATCTTAAATTGAATGCATTGTATTGTCTTTGTTCTTTTTCTTTTCTTTTTCTTTTCTTTGCTACTTTACATTTACTATTACACAAGTAAAACCCTTCTTCTAAAATTTCCACATTGCATTCCCATCACCATAGTTATCATCATATTCTAGTCTTATTAAATGAGAAAGATTATATTAAAAAACAACTTCTTTTATTGCCATATTCCAGGTAAATTTCAGCTCTTCTTTCTTTAGCATACCTTTTATCTATATTTTCAGTTTTATCTTAAGAATCTAAAATACTATATAAAGAGTAAATAATTACTGGAAACTATAAAATATGTAAAACCCTTGACACTATTTCCCCGAACACTTATCTAGTATTTTTCTATTATAAACATTAATATTACTCTACCTTGTGAAGAACTTCTTTCAAAACTATTTTCAGTTTGATTTCAACTATTTATAATAAGCCCATAATAACCTAAGCTAAAGGTAGTGTCAGTGTGATATAAGCATATTATCATATGAGCATATAATAAGAATAAATTATTATAATTAAAATAGTAAAAAGAACATTTTGGGTGTTTTTTCCCCAAAACTTGGACGTTGAAGTTATTTATGGAATGATATTGTTGAGCTTGTTTATAAAACTGAGCCTTGGGGCACGTGGGTGTCTCAGTTGGTTAAACATCCAACTCTTGATACAGGCTCAGGTCATGATCTCATGGTTCATGGCATGGAGTCCTGTGTCTGGCTCTATACCAACGGCTCTATACCAACTGCTTGGGCTTCCTTCTCTCCCTCTGTCTGCCACTTCCCTGCTGCCAGCACTCTGTTTCTCTCTCACTACAAAACAAACAACATCAAAAACAAAAACAAAAACAAAACAAAAAAAACCCTGAGCTTCAACCAAATTAACCACATGTCATCATTGAACCAAGATACCGATGAAATAAACCTTAATAGTCTAGAAGTAAAAACACATGATTTTATTGCCTCAGGCGTTCATTGATATGTTCAAGAATTACTGATAATCGCATAGTGCTATGCATTGACTGTAAAAGAAAAGAAAAAAAGTTTCTGTCTTCATTTATCTAACAGTCTAAGAGTTACATAGAACAGGCGATTTTAACTTGGAAAATTGTGATAAAGTGATGTATTTTCATTTAGAGATACCAGAGAACATTTTTAGGGAACACTGACATTGAAACAGAGAATAATGAATGTATGACATCATGTATGACATACATGAATGAATGTATGACAGTTAGGTATTAAGTAATGTGTGAGTAATACACCCACTCAAAGGCAATCACTTGTCCCTGACATGATAAAGAGCACATTTTCAAGGAACTCTTAACCTGAGAAAATAAAATAACCACCAGTTATTTTACTAGCAAAAATGTGTTTATTCAGGAATAGCAGAGAATTGCAATCTGGGACTAGCAAGCTAAGGCTGAACCATAGGCAAATCCACAGAAAGAAAGGAGATGAATGGTCTTTGGAGAGGAGAGAGGGCCTTGGGAAGACTATCGGAAACAAAAGTTCTTTGGAAAAAAACCAGGAGGTAAAAGTATAGTGGCTTTTCATTGGCCGAGTTGCCATAGGCTCTCATTGGCTGGGCTGTTAGGAGGAGTGGCTGGGGGAGAGCCTTTTTCCCTCCTGCCAAGATAATGAAGTGATGGCCATGTGCAAGTTCCCTGTCTCTACACTGGGTCTGCAATTGAAAATGAGTGGTAGGACATGAGAGCTTTCCCTGTCACCCTCCTACCTCTATTCTGAAAGAGATTTCCTTTTATTTTTTATTTTATTTTTTTTTTAGATTTTTTTTTTAATTTTTTTTTAACGTTTATTTATTTTTGAGACAGAGAGAGACAGAGCATGAACGGGGGAGGGTCAGAAAGAGGAAGACACAGAATCCGAAACAGGCTCCAGGCTCTGAGCTGTCAGCACAGAGCCCGACGCGGGGGCTCGAACTCACGGACCGTGAGATCGTGACCTGAGCCGAAGTCGGCCGCTTAACCGACTGAGCCACCCAGGCGCCCCGAGATTTCCTTTTATTAATTGTAACAGAACCAAACACATACTGGGAATTCAGAATGCAAAAGACGCATGTTGCAGAAGCCAGGCCCTATAGGATCTCATGGTCAATATTTTTTTTTTTTTTTCTTTTTCTCTTTCTTTAGCCCCGCAATGAAAAGTCTATGGAGGCTTTCGAGCAAGAGCGACCTGCTAACATTAGTGTTTTATAAGCACAATTCTTCATTAGTACTTCACGTCATGACCAAATGGAATGAATCAAAGCAAATACCATAAAACCCATTCTGATGTTTTAAGCCTGGAAGATAAAAACAATTCCCATGAAAAGTTTAAAACTTTTATTTTCTCGGGGCTTACCTAACACTCTATTCCCTGACATTATTCGTGAGGAAGGAAAACTGGGCATTTCATAAAACTGACGTAGCCAATTTTATAAACATTTTCTGCTCCCTCTCTTTCCTTGAGGGGATTCCACTGTTTAATGGTATTTATGCCAAAAATGATATTTAAAAAAAGACTCAAACACAATATATCTTAAATCAATTAATTGATTATTTCCAAAAAAAATCATGCTAAATGGTAAAATGAGAAACAAATATTAAGGTTGTAAAAAAAATTAAGATTGATAGGTAAAGAACTGGTAATATTTATTTTGGTATCCATTGTCCTTTATATAGAGCTGTACTCATTCTTGAAAATAGTTGAAAATTGTTCCTTTCATGCAACCTCCCTAAGTTACAACAGTGAATTTTTACCTTTGTTTTTTTTTTACACAGAACATTACTAGCTATCATTGCACATGGTAAATTATTTAATTTATCTATTTATTTATTTAGTAATCCAATTTTTATTTAACATTCCTAAAAGTGTTCCAAACCAGGATTTTGATAAGATTCACAAAGAGCTGCAAAGTACAAAATAAAAATACAGCATGAGAAAAAAAAAATCCCAAAATTAAAAGAAAGAGAAAATCATTATTAAAGGCAGATGAAATCAAAGTAGATAAATTACAAAATATGTGCCCCGTGTAATATTTAATATATTGGTTAAGTTAATTACTTTTATATCTGTGACTTCTACCTGATATGAATATTGTTGAAGATGGGGATTGTATCTCATACATCTTCATGTCTGCTTTCGAAGAGGTCCCAATAAATGCTTGTTGAATGCGTGTACATATGAATGAAAAAAATGAGTAATGGTTCCCTAGTCCTAAGACACTTTAGCTGAAAAGGGTGAGCTACCATAATTAGGTATTGTGAAATTAGATTAGAATAAGGACATTTAACAGCTCTGTCTATAACTCAAAGCTTTGCAATGGGAAATATAAAAGCAGCCATGTAACATCTAAATGAATATTATCCATCAGATTTGACATTTATTAAGCAATAGCAGCACGCTGGGCACTGTCGTAAACACAAACTCTTTCCCAGTGAACTTAGATTTATCTACGCTGGCTTTTTTTCCTGAAAAAGACTGATGCCATTTCACAGCAGATGGTAAAAGAATACAGAAAGATGACTCTAGTGTTCAACTTTTGTAGGCACTAGCTTAAATCAACTCCTATGTTGGGAAGCCATCACGTTACCAGGACTCAACATTCCAATTACATTTCCCCGTATAAACAGGGAATAGATTTCTTTGATTAAGAATTATTCACCTGTATTGTTATTGTCAGGGTTTCTGTTATTCTTATGGAGACCATTGTTCCTTGTACGTGTTAAGTAGCATACAAAGGTAGTTCCCAACATTTTTTTTTAACACCATGATTGGTTTATTTTCACAATACTGTGATCATGGGCTAAGATGAAACCCTTCTCCTTCAAGAATTTCATGGAAGTAAAGCACATCTTAGTGAAGACTTTCTTCTGGGGCATGGTGTTCATAAAAGAGCATAAAATGATAGGACTATTAAAAATAGTGGTTTAAATTTTTTAATATATTAATTTTATGAACTATCACATGAAAAATCTTTCCATATACTCTACCTACAGATAATTTTAATACTGCATGTATATATTACTGTACACTAAACTTTAATAAAGTTTCAATGCATTGGAAAATTATTATTATAAAAATTTCTAACTTTTAACATGCTGTAGTTTAAATATATATATATATAATTTTTTCTGAGATGTTTATTAAAATTCTGAATTTAACATTTTTAATGTAATAATTAAAACTCTTTGGTTCAAGTAATTGAATTGGGTTCTGGTTTGCTTAGAAAAAAAGGAAAATTATTGGTGTAATTTTTGACTACCTCATGGGAGACAAGATCATGAATTGTCTCTGGAGGTGAAACCAAAATGATATGGGAGACCCAAAGAGGGCTCTGTCTTTATTCTCTCCTGTTTCCAGCTACATTCTTCTCTATTTTAAGAGAGAAAATTTAAATTTAATTACCTAGAAGCCTTTTTTTGTTTTTTTCCCTAAATCCATATGGCATAATATGACTGCCAGAAGCTCTGAGAGAAAAGTCTTTATTTTAACTACTGTCAAAAATAAACAAAACTAGTTCCTAGTTAAAGTGGTAAGGACAGATTTTAGTCATTAATATACTATTGCAATGGGGAAGAGAGTCCAGTGTGAACTGAACTCAGATTTGTGCAGGGGTAACTGGGGACTTTATTTTTATTTTAGTTTAGTTTAGTTTAGTTTAGTTTAGTTTTACTTAACTTTACTTTATTTTCTTAATTTACATCCAAGTTAGTTAGCATATAACTGGGCACTTTAAAGGAAGAATAAATAAGTAGGGAACGGAGTGAGAATGAGCTCAGTAGAAATAGGAAAGTGAGGGGTGCCTAGGTGGCTCAGTTGGTTAGGTGGCCAACTCTTGATCTCAGCTCAGGTTTTGATCTTGGGGTTGTGAGTTCAAGCCCTGCATTGGGCTCTGTGCTGGGTATGAAGGCTACTTAAAAACAAAGGGGGGGAGGGAGAAAAGTGAAAATTTATAAAAATTGGGAAGTGGGGGGTTCCCTGTGAAACTCCTCTGGGTTTACTAACTGATGCTTATCAAAGTTAGGCTCCTACTCTTCTCCCCACCATCCGGAGATCAGGTGTTGGCTGGAACAAACACTGAGTTCTTTTAGCAGACCTGAGTTTCTTAGGCAGGCACTTTAGAGGGGCTAGGGTCATTCTAGGGATGTGACCTTGAGCCGTTAGAAACATTTAGTGTTTTTTCATCTGTGTATTGGCCGGAATTGAGGCCCAGTTTAGAAGAGGGCTCAGAGGGGGCGCCTGGGTGGCGCAGTCGGTTAAGCGTCCGACTTCAGCCAGGTCACGATCTCGCGGTCCGTGAGTTCGAGCCCCGCGTCAGGCTCTGGGCTGATGGCTCGGAGCCTGGAGCCTGCTTCCGATTCTGTGTCTCCCTCCCTCTCTGCCCCTCCCCTGTTCATGCTCTGTCTCTCTCTATCCCAAAAATAAAAAAAAAAATTAAAAAAAAATAAAAAAAAATTAAAAAAAAAAAAAAGAAGAGGGCTCAGAGGAGCCTGACTAGTTTGGTCAAGAGAGAGAATTTTTGTCATTCATTATCTAGAAACCTTAATTGTTTTGGGTTTTTTTTTTATTTAAAAAAAAAAAAGTTTTAAACTTTTATTTATTTTGAGAAACAGAGACAGAGTGAGAGCAGGGGAGGCGCAGAGAGAGAGGGAGACAGAATTGAAGCAGGCTCCAGGCCCTGAACTGTCAGCACAGAGCTGGACTCGGGGCTCGAACTCACGAGCCATGAGATCACGACCTGAGCCAAAGTCAGATACTTAACCTGCTGAGCCCCTTTAATTGTTTTGTTGTGTTTTTTTTGTTTTGTTTTGTTTTCCCTTAATCTATATGGCAGAAAATGGTTGCGAGTGCCTTCAAAGTTGACAAACTGCCATTTTGTTGACAAAGAAATAGATTTATCTTTTTCTTTCATAGATTTATTTTTTCTTTCTTTCTTTCATCCTTCTAAGGCCAGTTCCCACTTCTGTACAAATCAACCAAGGAAGTAGGGCCACAGTGTATTAACTTAGTAGCTTCTATAGTAGTTTTATAATGTGTGAAATAATCTTTCCCCCCAAAATAGAAGACGAACTGGGAAGCAAAACAGTTTGTGGTCAGACCCAGTGTTCAGAGTGGAAACAGTCAACAATCCTTACATTTGTTGATCAGCTGAAGGGGCCACTCCCTGAATTGTGTTCACTGGGCTGATAAAGACAGATCTTAGTACCACCTCATTCTTTTTCAGCCTAATGACCATGGGGAGGGCAGGGATGAACATTCTGAGAAACAAAGGGAATCTTTTTTACATAGACTTTAATTCTCCCATGGTTAAGATTAGATAACCAGTTTTGGTTGCCCATTGTGGTCCCCATTGTAAGTGCTCAAAAAATATGTGGTGTTCCATTGGTTCTATGCCCGATTCATTTCCTTGTTAGCACTCTTTCATATTATAAAGGCCGTGGGTCCTCAATTTCTTGCTTTAAAAATCTTCTTAAAAGAGTTATTGTCCTTGTTTTAGGTTGAGTTGAATATATTGTATATTTTAGAAGATAAATTATATATATATATATATATATATATATATCCTCTCTGAATTTTGTAAATGAGATGATAATAATAACCCTTAGTGGATTAATGTGAAGATAAAATTTATAGCACAAGAAAAATCACTGAACAAGTTTCAAATCTTGTAGGCAATCAATATATGTAACTTTCCACATCCCCCTTATTCCAAATACAATATCTAATCATTCAAATAAATACGATTATTCACGTTAACCATACCTAATTTAAAGCCTGTGTCTAAAAAATCCAATACCTGGATTACTTACATATCTATTGTTATTGACTATTTTTTCTATTAGTTTGTGTTGTTTAAATTTATTTCCCTGCACACTGGCACACTATGTAATATTTGATAGACATAGTGCATGAAAAGCTGTAGTGGTTCCAAATGATACTGTTTATCTACAGAGTTTCTTCTACATTAGAGGATCTCTTCCATCATCAGTATATTTCCAGTCAACACTTGTTAAAGTTATAGGAGTCTCAGCTGAAAACCTGGGTCCAAACCAGGATCTCTGAGTCTGGACCAGGCATGAATTTCAATTTTTTAAATGTCCAGCACCATGAGACTGCTAAAATTTTCTGCCTAGTTCTTTAGCAATTAGCAGCTTCTTTCTGCTTGATTTCTCTGCTTCTTACCTCTGGGGATGTTAGGATTAACAAATATTCCAAAAGCAAAATCTCGTGGAATTAGATGTTCACATTCCTGTTGTTCCCTTTTTCTCCAAGGTCCCAGCACCTGAGTTCCCATTTTGGTTTCTCCAGTCCCATGACACTAACAAATATTCTAGGTTGCCACTTTCTGCTGAGACTAAATGTCAATTTCTGTGAGTCATCAAGTGTCTTTGGGAAAAATTTATAGAGAAGGTCAGGTTTACTTCACTGTGCCTCTTTCCATTTTTCAAGGATCTTAGCTTCTCAAATCCAGGCAGCCTCAGTGGTTCCTTGATACCTTCAAAAATATGGGTTTTGTTTGCTGCATATTTTTTGGTAGTTTCCAGAGGAGATTGGACCAATAGCAAAAGTACTCAGTAGTATGGGCATTAGAATATCTAGAGATTTCACCTCCATAAGGAATATCCCCACACAAAATTGAGATACACTTCTCAATAGAATTAACCATTAAAACATATATAGACCTTATAGTACCCCTTAGGATTCTCTCTGTTCCTCCCTCTCTGCCCCTCACCTTCTCTCTCTCTCTTTCTCAAAATAAAATATATAAAAATTTTTAAAAAGTAGTAAAGCCTGAGGCAAAAATGTCTTAGATGGTAAAATATAATAAAAATAAAATTATAGGTGGCAAAACAGATATAAAAGTCAACAGTAGTTAATAATCCTATTAACAGATAATGGCATTGTTGTGAAAAAAGTCTCAAATGTATAGAATAGTTGCAATAGGGGATTTCTCTATGATATTATTAACAGAGCTCAGAGAAAATAGACAAATATAAAATTAAGTATAATGTACTACAGCATGATAAATATTGTTTAAATGCAAAGTTATGTGAAAACAAAGACAATTTCATCTTTGTGATCATCTACTGTGTTAACTTTTTAATTTAATGTCCCAGTTAAATACATGCGGAAAGTCAATATGAAGGTCAGAATGACAGGTTAGCCTAAAGTGGAAAGAGACCTTTTAATATTTAACCAGCCTCTTGGGCACAGAGCACTGTGATAAGCTAAAGAGGTGGAGGGCTATTTGAAAGTAACTGGACAAATTGCGTGGCAGGTACCCAAGCCAACAAGTTCACCACAGGAATTTTTCTGCTAAAACTTGAGGAAATTCAGTTATCTATTGTTCTCTTTTATTGCCATCCCTATAGACATGTTCTTTACAGGAAGCAGTTGGGGCTTTTTGTTTATTTGTTTTGCTGTTTTTTTTTCTAATTTTTTAATTTTTTTCTAATTATTTTGAGAGCAATGACTTTGCAAGAAGAACTCACACTCTTCTCTCCCAGATGGCTGAAAAGCGACAGTCTTTGAGATCCACTGATACAGTGGGGTGATGGAGAAGTGTAAATTGGAAACAAAAGCATGAAGGAAATACCCTCTTTTTTGCTTTCGAGGTTGAGCATTGGAAATAGTTTGTCTTCTTCCAGGGGAGGAGAAATGGTGCAATGTGGATGTGAAAGGAAGTTGTTTGGATGGTATAAATGTGAAGGGGACTCAAATTTTAATTTGGTGATTCAAGTGTGATTATGAATGAGAAGCTCTCGCGGAAAAATGAGGCTGGAAGTCCAAACTGCATAGTCACTATTGAAATTATACTGAGTTCTTCAAAGCACAGACACAATGATCACCATCGTGAACTGATATTTGTCTGATACATTCATCAGTGTCATTAGAATCCTTTCATTTCTTTTAACAATTATTAATGGTTTTAATTTTTGCCATGTTTATTTATTTAGAAAGAGGCAGTGAGGGGCAGAGAGCAGGAGAGAGAGAATCCCAAGCAGGCTCTGCACTGTTAGCACAGAGCCAGACTCTGGGCTCGATCCCACCAACAGTGAGATCATGACCCGAGCCAAAACTAAGAGTCAAACGCCTCAGGGACTGAGTCACACTGAGCCACTCTGCCCTGACAGTTAGTAGTGCTTTTAAATTAATAAAATACCTATAATGGGATGCCTGTGTGGCTCAGTCAGTTAAGTGTCTGATTTCAGCTCAGGTCATGATCTCACAGTTCGGGAGTGCGAGCCCCACATCAGGCTATTTCCTGACAGCTTAGAGCCCGGAGCCTGCCTTGGATTCTGTGTCTGCCTCTCTCTACTCCTCCCCTGCTCATGTCCTGTCTCTCTCTCATTCAAAAATAAATAAACACTAAAATGTTTTAATAAAATACCTATAGCATATGTATTTTATTCAATAATCTATATAGATAAGAGTATCAATAGATACCAATAGAGAAATTTATCTATCTTCTTTTTCCTATTTCCATATCTTCACTCCCCTCTGCCCCAGGAGGATATGGTTTTACTAGACTAGGACCTAGTTAGTTATCTTAACAGCTAACAAAGAATGACGACAACAGAGGTTGAAGTGTTGAGCATGCCATCAAATACATTCTCAACTACACTTGGGCATCACCAATAATCTCAGCTTAACGGATTTTCCTCCTCGTAATCCACTGTTTTTCTTTTTCACTAAAATGACTGATTACGTGCAAGTGATGAATGAGGTAGGAATATAATTTGCAGCTTCTCCCAGTTGTGATATTGATAAAACATTGTCATAATACTGTCTCTTCAATAAACTCTTCCAGATCTTCCTAGAAATTTAAATATTTAACATTGATGAATATTATTTGGGTGGCTAACATTATAATTATTGTTATCATGATATTATTGATATTTCAATTATTAACACTTAATAATTAATGTAATGTTTATTTAGGTATAAAATAATAGAGAAAAATATGCAGAACATTAGTGTATGGCCCGTTAAATTTGGGCATAACCATCATCTCATCAAGAAATAGAGTACTGGAGCACCTGGTGGCTCAGTCTTTTAAGCATCAGACTCTTGACTTCAGCTCAGGTCACGGCCTCACAGTTCGTGAGTTTGAGCCCCGCATCGGATTGTGCTGAAAGCAAGGGGCCTGCTTGACATTCTCTTGCCCCTCCCCTGCTTGTTCTCTCTCTCTCTCTCTCAAAATAAATAAAAATGAACTTAAAAAAAAAAAAAAGATGGGGCACCTAGGTCACTCAGTTGGTTAAGTGTCCGACTTCGGCTCAGGTCATGATCTCACAGTCCGTGAGTTTGAGCCCCGCGTCGGGCTCTGTGCTGACATCTCAGAGCTTGGAACCTGCTTCAGATTCTGTGTCTCCCTCTCTCTCTGCCCCTCCCCTGCTTGTGCTCTGTCTCTCTCAAAAATGAATAAACATTAAAACAAAATGTAAAAAATAAAGAAATAGAGTATTAATAAGAGCCAAAGGCTCTGTTCTGTCACAGGTCTTCACAGGTCTTTGTCACCATCACCTGCATCTAAGGTAATCACTATTCTTTTTTTTTTTAATGTTTATTTATTTATTTTGAGAGACAGAGTGAGAGACAGAGATGGGGGGAGAGAGAGAGAGACCGGGGGAGGGGCATAAAGAGAGGGAGAGAGAGACCCCCAAGTAGGCTCTGCACTGACCTATGCAGGGTTCCATCTAACAAACCATAAGATCATGTCCTGAGCTGAAACCAAGAGTTGGGCACTTAACCAACTGAGCCACCAGGTGCCGCAGCACTATTTTGATTTGTAATTTTTTACTGTGTAGGTCTATGACTTTTGACAAATGCACAGAATCATGTAATTATTTTTATAATCGGAAGCAGGTTCAGCCATCCTCAAATTCTCTAATGGATGTCTGCACTCAAGAATGTTTCCAGCCCATCCTAGGGAGGCAAGAGGTTTTCGTTTTTTCCCCTTTCCCAGCAGCATTAGGGTTTCCCCTGTGCTCCCAGAACTCTTTTGTTCCATTCTAGGAAGTACTTTCTGCCTTTCCCACAGCTGTGTCCCCTCCTATCCCGCAGACCTGAACCACTTAGGAGAAATTCTTTTTGTCTTCAGACCCCTGCCCACTCTTCCAAGATTCTCATGAGCACCGCGTAAAAATTCATGGAGTAAAGCCAGGTAGTAGGTGTGACAGATCTTTGTATCTGTAGTTCCAGGGACTCTGTACTTTCCTACTACCCACACTTGGTCCTTGGCCATTCATTTAAAATAGCTGATTTTTTTTAAGTTGTGTATATGTCTTCATCCTGTTTTCTGCCCCAGGTGAGTCACTGCTTGCGACCTCTCTCTGCTTAGAGGCATCTGTCTGTCTTTCGATTTCAGGCTTGCTGATTGCTCCTGCCCCTTCAGTCCCCTGATGAATTTGTGAAAATTATGAGTTTTTAAGACCATTAAGCGTTTTCCTTTTTATATAGGTAGGGTAAATACTCTTTCTGGATTGCTACACCCTCAGCAGAAGCAAGAAGTCTTGGTTCAGTCTTTTTTTTTTTTTTCTTGTTTTATATTATTCCATTTAATCAACTGTTCTTATTATTGAGAAATATTCAGGTTGTTTCTGGGGTTTTGAATAATCCTCTATGACCATCTTTACAAGGACTTTGGTGTCTACAGATACGTATTTCTCCTAAACTCCTAAACTTAGGAGTGAAATTGTTAGGGAATAGAGTACTCATAGCTTCATCTGTGCTAGATAACATCAGTTTTCCAAGGGGACTGTTAATTTTTAACTTCACTCCACTTCATAAGTATAAAATGACTCCATTTCTCTTCAGTGCTTTTAAAGAGTTGCTTTAAAACTTTCACCAATTTTATATGATTGTTCTTGGTGGGACAGTTGGTTTTATATACACTATACCTTTTCAGAGAGAAGCAGCTACTTCGTAGCATTAGTTTTACATTTACAGATATACTGCTAATTATCATTCTAAACATACTTGACATTTACAGAGATAATGCAAAATTTAAAGTTTGCATTCACAATCTCTATCGGGATCATAAAAATTAACTGAATAGTTTACATTGAAATGCATTACCACCGTTACTTTTAAAAACTATGATTTACACAGTTCTATGGCCTAACAAATAATCTCTGTTTCTTACCATTTCTGTCTGTCTCTCCGTATCACTTCCACTTTCTGTGTTCCTCTGTTTCATCCTGTCACTTTAAATATTTCCATAGTATCCCATTTCGTTTATGTACCAGATCCCATCGACCCAATATTCTGCCACTGATCAAGTAAATTATTTCAAATGTTTCCCTGTTATAAATAATGTTCTAATCAGCACAGTTGTGTGTGTGCCTGTGTGTATGTGTGTGTTTGTATAATTGTTAAACAGTAGTTGAAGTATTTCTTTGGGTACAAATTATTTGCTATGAAATTACTAAGTTGAAATATATAAATATTCATTTGTTAAAATTTTCAAACAATCTCAAAGTTATAGAGAAGTTGGAAGGAACTGACAACAAATCGCCTCCCTAAACTATTTGAGAGTAAGTTACTTACCTCGTGTCCCCCATTCCCAAATATCTTTGTGCACATTTCCTACAAATAAAGACACTGTCCCACATAACCATAGTACAACCATAAAACTAGTGATGGTAGCTTTGATACATTACTACCATCTAATTGTCAGACCCTCCATATCTTTGGCCAATTATTCATTTAGTGTCCTTTATACAACAAAAGCATCTAGATGAGAATTAGGTTTTCCATGTATTTCTTATTTCTCTTTAGTCTCCTCAAGCCTAAAATAGTTTTCTTTTCTTTTCATGACCTCCCCGCTTTTGAAAACAGCCAATCAGTATGTTGTACAAGGTCCTTCAACTTGGATTGTCGGAGGTTTTCTTATGATTGGATTCAGGTCATGTACCTTTGGCAGAAACATTATAGAGGTCATGCTATTTCTTTTCACTGCATCCTATCAGTAGGCAAACATTTTCATTTGTCCAATTATTGATGATACTCCCTTTAATTATTTGATAAGTGTTCTTACAGGTTTCTCCAGTATTGTGATTTTTTTTTCTTTTATACTTTGCATTCTGTAATGAGTTTCTTCCAAGTTATTAAAATATCCTTTTCCTTATGAAATTTGTTTCTTTATTACTTTAGTTTGGGTTCAGAGTTTCTTATTTTATTCAGTATTTTATAGCCTGTAACTATTATTATTATTTATTATTATTATTATTATTTTAAGGTTAGTCAAGTGAAGCAGTGGGAGTAGAGAAGGAACAAAGAAATCTGTAACTGGCAATGATCAATTAATTGTAAACACCACTACACTTGAACCAGTCTGTAGGTATTATTTTAATGTTCAATTGTACCATATTTGGCTAGTGGGAGCACTTCAATCTTTCTCTGCCCTTATGACTGCCCTCATCATTTGGGGGGGGGGTGGATTTTTCTGCTTTCTGGTACAAGGAATTCTAAGGTCTTTTATTTTTCCTTTACAAGCCCACTAAAAGCCATTTCTCCAAAGAATCCTAATTTCCTGTAGTGAAGATAATACATAAAAGCCAAATTGGAAGCTAGACATTATCAATGCTGTTAAGGTATCACTACTTTCCAGCTCTCTCAAAAGCAGAGCTAGATTATATGTTTGTTGGGGCGCCTGGGTTGCTCAGTTGGTTAAGCATCTGACTTTGACTCAGTTCATAATCTCAGGGCCTGAGATCTAGCCCTGTGTTGGGCTCTGTACTGTCAGCTCAGAGCCTGGAACCTGCTTCAGATTCTGTGTCTCCCTCTCTGCTCCTCCCCTGCTCATACTCTGTCTCAAAAATAAACATTAAAATTTTTTTTCTCATTTAAATTTGATTATATGCTTGTTTATTTATAATGTGTACCTATGTCTTTTATAGTATATTTATTTCTATATTTCTCCAGCTATATTTATTTCTCTATCTGTATGCACTGAAAACTATGAATTCACACTGGTACAAGCAATTCCAATCCAACTCAACAAATTTTCTATTTTTCTCCATTTTTATGCTTGTAAATTTTTTTTTAGTGGGGGGCTCTTCATTCCTGATACATTTACTACCCCTTTTCCTCCATGCAGATGTTTTCCCTTCCTACTTGGGCACTGACACCAGCTAAATGCGTACCATCACTGACCCTTCGGTAGAGACGTCCTCCTCTCCCTACTACTGTCTCTGGGCCAAAGCAACCTCTCATTTCCTATTCGGACAAGTTTGTTCTCTTTCATTTCAAAACCTTAAGACTAAAGAGTTCATTCATAAAGGGTAGGAGTTAGAAGAAGAAGTAAGAGGAGAAAAATAGGTGAATGAATATTTTCAAATTTAACACAATACAAAATTATTCTTCTGTTTTCCCATGAGTTGTAATATCAATCTTTTTAACCCTTGTTAAATGATAAGAAATAAATAACAATTATTTTGGAAATATTTTAGTAATTATGGCTGAGGTTGACAACTTTTTAACATTGGTCATGTGTGCTTTCTTTCTCTAAAGGGTTATTTTTTATCATTTTTTTCTATCTTGCATTCTTTCTTTCTTGTTGAGTGCTTGTTTTATTATTCATTCAACAAATATTCACTGTACATGTATTATTGACCCTTAATATTATTCTCTAGCTAGATATTTTTCATTTGTATGAGCCCTTTATGTGGAATTATAGTAATGAGCTCCTCAAAGGCAAGAATCAAACTTCATGTTTATCTTGGATTCATTTCACCTCATAGTACAATGGCAGATATTTACTCATTAGCAACTTCCTTTTAATTATCTATTTGAAGGAAATTATTTAATCTGTGGTCCATGGATAAGTTTTAGACACTTATGAACTTGAAAATGTATAGGTAGGTATGTGTCTATGTATGTATGTTTTTCTTGAGGGTGGCTAAGTTTCCATAGGAGCACTGAAATGCTCATTTGGTCCCATTATTTTAGTATAAAACTAGAGATGTGCTGAACATTAGATGTAAGTGAAGATTTATTTATATTAGAGACTATGACTAAACTCATAAGCTTATTCTTCATAAACTATCCTATGATCAGGACAATGACCTTTGATATTAAATCTTCATAGCATATAGACTAAAAAAACTTTCAACTCTGACTGGTAAGAAATGCCTCCCTGTGATGATGGATCGCCCAAAAGAAAATAATCCTTTTCTTTAAAGATAGGATTGTTTTGGTTCTACAAGAATATTTTATTTAAAGTAAATGAATGACAAACAAAAAGTATTCTTCCCAGTGCTTCATATAAATACTCCTCAAATTGGACGTATTTTTTATCAAAACAAACTTCTCCAAAGAGTTTAAATTGCAAATATGAATCAAAATACCTACTCCACATTTTAAACTACAAATGTGTTTTTATTGTGACTAGTATTTTATAATAAAAGTAGTAGGGGGGCGCCTGGGTGGCGCAGTCGGTTGAGCGTCCGACTTCGGCCAGGTCACGATCTCGCGGTCCGTGAGTTCCAGCCCCGCGGCGGGCTCTGGGCTGATGGCTCGGAGCCTGGAGCCTGTTTCCGATTCTGTGTCTCCCTCTCCCTCTGCCCCTCCCCCATTCATGCTCTGTCTCTCTCTGTCCCAAAAATAAATTAAAAACGTTGAAAAAAAAAATTAAAAAAAAAAAAGTAGTAGGGTTTAGCACTTTGAATTACTCTGATAAAGGATATACTTTATCTAAGCTGCTAAACATGCAATGAATATCTCTAAAAGATAGTGAGGTAATATTCTTGGAAGATTCCGAAAGCATGACGATTGGTAACCGACTTTGTGAACTGTGAATTACCTGGAGGACATCATCCTACAATGCAATTAGTAGCTATTAACTATATTCTGAGTATATAAATGTCAAGTATAGTAGGGATTTGCATCAATATTTGGTCATTTTTGCTCTGCGATGGGGAGTACACAGATGCATAACAATACACTGTTGATAATTTAATCACAGCGCCAACACCATCTCAAACAATGTTAGAATCTTAACGCTTTATAATCATTTACAATTATTTATCATATTTGATAGCCTTACATTCAATCCCCTCTTCATATGTTGATTTACTGAACATTTTATACAGTGTCTCTAATGCTAGAAATTAGGCGTGTGGGATTCAATAGAATAGCGCCATATTAAGGCCAAATTACATTGTATGTGAGGGAAATCTGGACATTAAAGCAGCAGGGCAAATCATGCCTGAAGACGCTAGGCAGGGGCAGAATTCAGAATCCAAACCTCATACCCACACCAACACTGCTTTCAGTTTTGTCGAAAATAGCAGGAAATTACTCCTGTTAATATCTTCCTGATATTCTTGGAACATATAAGTCACATTCAAATATTAATCTTCCCTTGTGAAAAAGTAAAAACGTCAAGAAAATAGCATA
>NW_026059616.1:0-34039 GCF_023721935.1 Panthera uncia | reverse complement strand
CACACATGCACACACATACGCACACTACACACCCATATGCACACACACACATACATACACTGCACACTCCACACACATGTGCACACACATATACACGCACACACATGCACACACACATACACACACACACACCTCACACAGGCACACACCCCTCCCCACACACATGCACACACACCACACACAGCATACACGTACACTCAGCACACACCCCACATACACATACATACACACATGCACGCTCACAGCACATGCACATACACCACACATTCCACACACCACACACCAACGTGCACACGCACCATATCACACATACACCACATCAGGCACATCACACACACACGAAGTCACATACGCTCACATATACTCACACAGCACACTACAGCACACACATGTATACACTCAGACAACACGTAGCCTCATGCACACACACACACATACACTCACACACACACATGCACACACACACACCGCTGCCCCCACCATCAGTGCAAAGGGCCGAAAGCCTCCACCAGCATTTCTGTTCCCCTCCACCGGCATTTCTGTTCCCTACGGAGTCCCTTTCTTGGACTCACGGAGTGGGGGGCATCCCTTCCCGGCTCCCCTGCTTCCCCCTCCTGGAGCGCCACCCCTTGCCCTGAACCGTACAGCCTCCCTCTGCTGTGCAGAAGGACCCAGAGACCCCTTCTCTTGAACCCCTGTCCGCCCGGCCAGGGCGAGAGAGTCCTGCCCACCCCAGCATGTGCCCCTCAGGGGACGTGCGGCCAAGGCCACGTTCCCCGGCTACCCCTCAACGTGGCCCGTTCCCTTCACTACGAACCCGTCCTTCCCTCCCTATCTGGTGCTACAATTCCAAGATGTACCTCTGTTCCCTTTCTGTTTTCTCTCCCTACTTCCCTCCGAAATCCCTTCTTTGCCCTTCTCTGCTCGGCTGTGTCCCGTGTCAGCTGTCTGTGATGACAGAAGTAGGGGGGGCTGTTGAGCCGGATCACCTGGGTTTGAACCCCCGTGTCCTCCCCCCAGTTCCCTGACTCGGGCCTCGAAAATCTGGAGAACAGTAGCGGCCGCTCTCAAAGGGTCGTGTGAGACTCCAGCGGCCTCGGAGCGCGTAGGAGCGAGCCTGGCTCCCAGCGAGGTCCTGGGGCGGTGGGGGGGGAGGGGGTGGGCTGTGGTCTGCTGGCTCCCACCTCCTGCAGGCTGCGCAGTTTATGGGGTTCCCCCGGGGCCCGCTTGCGTCTCCCGCCCTGCCGTGGCCAGCCCGCCCTCATCAGGCTCTTGTCTCGTCTCGGAGTCCGGTGCCCAGCGCCTGCCCTGGTAGCGGTCGTGCGAACCCCAGGCAGGGCTGGCAGGGGCGTTGCCCTCAACACCCACGCCCCACGGAACTCCGTATTGCACACATCCTGCCGCCCCCCGCGGCACGTCCGCGACCGGACGCACCCCTGTCTGACACCCTGGCGTGTCAGGGAGTGAAGCGAGCCAGCGCCCAGCCACGAGAAAGGGGAGCCTGCGTTCGTTCGCTGCCCTCACCCCACAACTTGATTTTTTAAAATCATGCCTTCTTCACCGCTGCCCCCCAGAAGACCCGTTTCCCGACACGTGAAACATTTGCTTGCCCCTGGGGCCCCGTGAGCCTTTTCCTTTCGTGTTCGTCTGTCTCCGGGGGGGGACCCACGCCGGCTCGGGCTTTCGTCCCCCCAACCTTTTGCTTCTGGGTGCTCGGCACCCCTGCTCCGGGGCCCACCTGCAAAGACTCTGCTGAGTTCTGCGTGCCGCTCTCTCTCGGGCTTGCTTCAGGCCATGCCAAGGGCAGGTCAGCAGCTGCATCTAGGGGGCCACCTGGCTACATGAGGACGTGGTCCTCCGTGCCATGTGCCTGGAGCCTGCAGGGGGCGCGGGGGCCGTGGGGTGGGGGCCAGAAGAGTGCACGGTCCCAGACTCTGGAAGGTCTCCCCTTCCAGCCAGCAAAGGAAGCTGTTGATGGTTTGTGATGGGAAATGACACGGCCCAGCGTGAGACGTGTGGCATTCTGACCGGAGCGCTGGATTTGAAGCCGAGAGAATTCACGCGTGGGGTCTGCGTTCCCGATGTGCTTGCAGCTACGTGAGTTCAGACGCCCTCAGGGTGGACTTAGTGGAAGAGCGGCTGCAGGGGGACTTCGCTTCCATCAATCACCTGCTGCCGGACGACAAAGTGACGGCTCTCCACCACTCGGTGTACGTGAGGTAGGCGGCCAGGAGGCGCTGCTGTCTGCACGGGGTCGAGTCGCCTGCTGGCTTCGTCCAGCTGCGCGGCCCCACGAGGACCCAAGGAACGGGCAAGCGTTTCTCTGGATGCGAGGTGGGGGCTTGGCCACCGCGGCTAGACTGGGTGGACGCACGGGCTGGGGTGGAATACCCACCCGGAACCGGGCGAAGATGGCCCGGCAAGGGGAGGGCTACGGGGCCCTCTCTTCATAGGCGCCGGGTGTGCGTGCGGGACAGGACGGAGGGACAAGGAAACTAGAAAGAAAGAGAGTAAGACCCAGACGCGTGTCATCTGTCTGTAAAGTACTTAACGCTCCCCGTTTCTATTCTGTGTTTCCCCCAGCACTTCGTGGGGGAAGGTAAAATGAGATGCCCTTAAATGACAGGTACCCACGGCCCAGCGCGTCCCCGCCTGGTCCCCTGCCCCCACGGTCAGGCATCTCTATACGCTCTTCCGGGCACGTCGGACCCAATCCCAGGAGCGTGTTCTGTGCTCTGGGAAACACCGGCTGGTCAGCCTGTCATTGCATAATTCACAGTCCCCTCCCCCCCGGGGCCCACGTGCGATTCGTGGGGACAGCGCATCCCTTGTGTCCTAAAACCTCAGTCTGGTGACTCTCCCTTTTTCTTGCATGGTTGCATGAGCGAACTGGGGCTCGAAAGGCAGGGAAGGTCACGAAGGGACGCGGCTGGAGGTGTCCCGGCTCCCAGCCATGCCAGGGCGAGCCCGTGTCATTCCTGCAGCAATCACGGCTGTGTTCTGGGGAGGAGGGGGATCCAGGCTGCAAGGACTCTGTGCCAGGAGAGGCTGCCACGCGGTCCAAAGGGCCCTTGGTGTCCTCCCGGGGCCGGGGAAGAACACTGGGGTAAAAACCACCTGCACGTGACCCCAGTGCGCGTTTGTATAATACGGGTCCTCGGTATCTCCTGTCACCAGCTACACGAAGCTTAGAAATGCCCCGTGCCCTGTCGCATGCACAATCCTTCACGGTAGCCGAGTGTTTTGGGGTGAATGTGTGACCTCACACTTGTGTCGTAGACTAGCATTGCAGTCTGTATTCCAGAGCAGGGGAATAGAATTCCTTTTTCTTTTACCCCAAGATTAAGTCTACAGAAGCGCCCGTTTCACAGGCCTCTGGGTATTCACCGTAAACCTACTCTTTTCCTCCTCAGGGAGGAATGTGCCTCGGGTCACGTGGTTGCCTTGAAGTGCATGGGTAAGAGTTCTCCAACCACAGAGGTCGCTCACAGACTCCTGTCCCCCCTGCCCTGCTCCGGCTGCCCGGGGTCCCCTCTCCTAGGTGCCAGGTGGGAACACTTGGGCCCCACCTGACAGGAGGAGGAGGCCAGTGCTGGCCCCTGTCACCCGATGGGGGCGGGATGGTAGACAGCCCAGAGCATCTTCTCAGCAGCGGACGGACCATGGTCCACGAGGCCCTGTCTCTCCGTGGTGGCTCCAGGAGCCTGACTGACTAACCGCCGCTTTCTCCTCCCCACCCCCTTCCCGCCTCAAGGAAAAGCCTGCACTGGCCGTTCAGTGCCCCAGGCTCCTTGCTTCTGGCCTCGGGGAGGGTTCGCCCTATGGGGTGGGGTCTGGAGAAGTCAGCCTGTGCACGCTGCCCTGCATTACTGAGGGGAGCGCTGCAGAAGCCGGGCTCCCGTGCCCCCCCAGTGAGCCGTGGTCATACCGGGGTCACGGGCGTCACGGGGAGGGGTTCTTCCCACTGCAACCCCACATCTCCGGGATCTGCTCCCTCCTCTCCCCTCCCGGCTCTCTTTCTCAGCTGTGAGCTCTGTGAGGGCACAGGATGCCAGGGAGGGTGGGGTTCTGTGGCTGTGACACAGTCTCCCCAGAAAGTTCTGTGGGATCCACCCTGAACCCTGTTCTGTCTCTGCAGCCTGCGGTCTGAGAATGGGCTACAGCTCGCGCATCGTGGGTGGAAACGTGTCCTCGCTCGCGCAGTGGCCGTGGCAGGCCAGCCTCCAGTTCCAAGGCTACCACTTGTGTGGGGGCTCTGTCATCACGCCCGTGTGGGTGGTCACCGCTGCCCACTGCGTCCACGAGTGAGTGTGCCCCTGGCCTCCCGGGCGTGGGCCTCACTGCCCGCAGATCTCCGTCTAGACGGGGTAGATTTCAGGGCTCAGCAGCAGGTCCGGAAAAAGCAGGCAAACAGACCAGATAGTCACAAAGTAACGTCCAGCCGAGGGACCCCCCCCCCCTCACCGTGGACCCACCACCATTGTTGCCGCTGGCTGTGACTGGAGACTCTGAGCTCATTCTGAGGATTTCAGGCCTGCAGCTCTTACAGAGAAGGTAGAAGGCGTCAGAAGGAAGTTCTGGTGCAGGAAGAAACCCGCCAGCCTCCCTGTGGCACTTACAGTGACATGTGGCGGCCAAGAGGGCGGGAGGCAGGGCAGGCTGGCAGGGGGATTAGCTCGGGGGAAAAGCCACAGAGAGAGCCCCCAAACACTGGTTAATTCTCCGATGGCTTGTTTTGTTTTGTTTGTTTTGTGCCTCGCTCTGTTTTGGTTGCTGACGGAGAATGGGCCCTGACAGACCCCTCACAGCCTCAAAGGTCCAGAAGTCCCAGAGGCGCGGGCACCGAGGCCTGCCTCGGAAACTCCTGGGGCACACTTGCACTTGTGCGGGGCACGGGGGCGTGGTCAGAGGCCAAGCACGAGCTCGGGAGGTGCAGGGGGAGCCTCTGTCTCGGCCGCCCGCCTGGCACAGGGTCTCCGGACGTTTGAGGTCGGTGGGTTAGAGTATTTGGGGGTTTCTCGCTCCCCCTCTCTGACTTCTCATTGCAGCCTGTACATCCCCAAGTCGTGGACCATCCAGGTGGGCCTGGTTTCCCTGCTCGACAGTCCGGCCCCTTCCCACCTGGTGGAAAAGATCATCTACCATAGCAAGTACAAGCCCAAGAGGCTGGGCAATGACATTGCCCTCATGAAGCTGGCCGGGCCGCTCACCTTCAACGGTACGTCCGGGTCTCTCTGTTTTTCTGTTCCTCTTGTGCGCCCCAAGATTGTCTGTGATCGTCCGTTGAAGCATTTGTATGGCAGCCGCTTTGAAATCTTGCGGGATGATCCCGCTGGTGGGTTGATTCATTTTGCTGCTGGCCTCAGTTTATTATCTTTTCTCACTGGAGTTGTGACTTTCCCGGTTCTTGGTACAATGAGTCACCTTCAATTCATCCCGGACGCTGGGGTGTTGCGTTAGGAGACGCTGGGTCCCTAGCCATCTTCGGGTTTAGCAGGTGGTGACCCTGTTCAGGCTCACTGTGTGTGACGTTCCTATTTGTGGGCTGTGCTTCTGATGGTGTTGGATTTTAGAGACTATATGGCTCTACTTGGGTCAGCTCGGTTTGTCTGGTTCCACTGGGGCTCCCGCTGGTGCCACTTTTCTTCCTGCTGGTGGTACCTGGAGATGAAAGGGACTTCCCCAGGCCAGGCCACCTGGTGCCTCCAGGTGGCAGAAGGGGGTCTCTGGCCCGTGGGGACAAAGAGCTGTTCCCTGTCCTGGAGCTGCTTGTGGTGAGGTCCCCTGCCGGGGCCACTCCTCTGCCCGGTGTGTCAGTCGTGGACTTCCCAGGTCAGCCCGCAGTTGTAGCGTGATCGTCCCTGCCGCCATTTCTTAACTAGCAGGAAGATACTGGCACCTGCAGCTCCCAGAGGGACTCAGAAACATTCTCTCCCACCCAGAGGCTGAGCTCAGCAGGCCACGTTTCTCCACGGGGGACAGCAAGTCCTGACCTCCGGAAGTTACCAGAATACCAGAAAAGCCACCCAGGATAGAACTCTCAAACACTTTGCAGAGGCGAAGGAAGGATTAGGAGCCCACTGCTAAGTCAATCAAAGCCCCCTTCTCCCTCCCCAGCAGCTTGGGGCGCGGGCGGAGGTACAGTCAACGGGGCCCCTTATGCAGCGGGATCCCGGCACAAGGCCAGTGGCAGGTTTGACCTGGAAGAATCAGCAGCGAGTTCACAAGCCCAACTCGGGGCTCGAACTCATGAACCGTGGGATCACGACCTGAGCCCCAATCAGGAGTCAGACGTCCAACTGACGGAGCCCCCCCCCCACCCGGCACCCCCGCACCTGTACCTTGATAAAAGTTAACGAGCACCCTTATTATTTCTCTGCCTTCCCATCACCGTCCCGTGCAGAAAAACTCAGAGCGTGTCAGAATGTATCCACCTGACAGCCTCACGCAGCCATGACCCTGCCTCTGGCGGAGGGCTTATGTGACACGGCCGGCAGGGACAGGCAAGCTTCTTGCCTCCAGATGTGTCGGGAGGGACAGGAATACTAATGGAGGGATGTTTCCTAAGGCGACGTACCCATGGTCCAGACCAGGAGCGGGCAAGCCGGGGCCCTGGGACCAAATCTGGCCCTTTGCCTGTTTTTGCAAACGGAGTTTCCGTGGAACACGACCAGGTGCATTTGTGGCTGCTTTCACGCCCCTGTGGCAGACAGGAGCAGTTATGACAGAGACCACGGGGCCACAAAGCCTCAGGTATTTACTATGTGGCCCTTCACAGAAAATATGCCAGCCCCTGGTCCAGACTCACTCACAGTGCCACGGTTTAGGGGTGTTTAAAGGTTTACGGCTCTGGCCTTGGGGAAGTCCCTGCTCTGAGCCGGTAGCTTTCAACACGACCCAGGGCTTGACCTTCCTTTGGGAGCCGGTTTGAGCCCCTCGGAGAGGCAGACGTCCGAGAGATCGTTTTCTTGGACTAGTGTTTCAGTCAAGTTCAAGGCTGTTGTTTCTGCTTCAGTCGAGTTCAAGGTTGTTGTTTCCCCTTGGAACAGAGATGATCCAGCCAGTGTGTCTGCCCAACTCCGAGGAACAGTTCCCTGATGGAAAAATGTGCTGGACGTCAGGATGGGGGGCCACAGAGGATGGAGGTCAGTCATCTGAACTCGAGATTCTAAGTCCAGGGAGCCCAGAGCCGCGAGGCTGGGGTGGACGCCCACGGCCACACGCTCCTCCCGTGTCCCAGCGCAGTGTCCCCCCCCGCCCAGCACAGCCCCCCCGGAGGCTCACACGTCCCGGGCAGGGGGTGCGGGTCGACCACTGGACACACGATCTCCGCAGAGCACTTGTGGGTCAGAGTCATGGTTCCGTTTGTCTCGGGATGTGAAATTGCAGACTTTGTCAGGAGAGGAACAAATCGGAAAGGGGAACCGTGGCCACCCCTTGTCAGGGAGACCTTTACCGAATGACCAGGGGGGTCTCCTTCCTCCTCCTCCCCACCCTGCTAACTGAGCACACAAGGACCCCCTAGAGAACCCCTCCCGAGGTCTGTTCAGAAGACAGATGTTCGTAACTGGTGAGGACTTTGAAAGATGTGTTATTTCATTAAAGCAGACAAATGGAACCCTACCACTCTAATCCTAACAGAAGTAGTCATCTTAATAAGAACCGTGCATGCAGTCGGAACCCGCCCCATCCGTCCTCGGGGGGCACGCGTGTGCTCGCCACCCGTGGAGTTTTTCCGCCAATTGCTTTCTCTCTGGTAGGAAGAGCGTGGGTTTCTTGGGGCTGTTGCAGCAAAGGTCCATAAACAGGGGATCTTTAACAGCAGAGGCTCATTGTCTCTCGGCTCTGGAGCCGAAAGTCTGAGATCAAAGTGTCCCAGGGCCGGTTCCTTCCGGAGGATCTGGGGGTGAAGAACCTGTCCCCAGCCCCTCCTCCGGCTTCCGATGACTCCAGCCATCCTTGGCTTCCCATGACTTGTAGACACATCCCTCCAGTCTCTGTCCCAGCCTCACGTGCCCCCCTACCCTGTGTCTCAGATCTCTCCCCTTTCTCTATAAGTCTTTGGCTTAAAGCCCCCCCCCCCTTAAATCCAGGGCGATCTCATTTTGAGATTCTTACCTTAACTACATCAGCAAAGACCCTACTCCAAATAAGGGCACCTTCTAGGGTTGCGGGTGAGCGTGTTTTTTGGGGGGTGGGTGCAGCTCACCCCAACACAGGAAGTTCAGGATTTCCCTCTCGAGGCTTTTTAGTTGAGTCCGCTCCCTCCCGAATGTCCAAGGCACCCCAGGGCGTACCCAGATCTACCGCGTGCAGGGTCCCACCCGTGTGGCTGGCTGCTTCCTCTCGCCCATACTAGAAGCTTCTTCCGCACACACGCTGAGCTCCGTTTCACCACGTACCAGGTGCCGAGCCGGATGTCTCCGTGAGACACTGCCTGCTTCTCACAGCAGCCCCTCGGCGGGGAATTCTTTTTGTGGTCGTCTTGAGGGCCAGGGGACTGGGGCTGAGGGGGCGCCGAGCACCTTGCCTGGGCTCCCACGGCCAGGTGGCGGGAGGTCTGCCGCGTTCACGCTCCCCCCGCAGCCCTGTTCATGTCGTCCCTCGTGACTTGACGTGGCAGATTATATTCTGACTTCGCTGGATCCTGTGGGGCGAGTAGGGAGAGGAACCGTTCTCAGTCCAACCTGCGGCCAGTGGTCCCCATACAAGCGGCTGTGTGGGTGGATCGGGGAAGCCCGTGCAGAAAACAGGGTATAATTCACACTCAGAGAAACTCAGCATGTGGGTTGGAGGAGCACGCCCCCCACACCACCTGCTGATGCGTGCCAGAGACGTGGGAATAGAGATGTGTGCCTTGTTTTAAGCCTATAAAGCGTAAGGATAGCTGCTTTACAAACGGGTTAAGTTACAGGGTGTCGATCCCTTCGGGTCGGTGGTGGGGCTAATCCAGATGTACCATTTCCCTTTGCCGCAGCAGCAAGCCCACCCTTAGTGGCTTTAGACCCACGAAACGTGTTATCTGACAGTTCGAGAGGTCGGGAGTCCCAGATCCGTCTCCGTGGGCTGGAATCAGTGCGTCGGAAGGGCTGGTCCCTCCTGGAGGCTCTGAAGGAGAGTGCGTTTTCTGGCCTTTTCCAGGATCCGGGACCGCCTGCACTTTCTGGCTCGTGGCCCCTCCTCCACCCTCCCAGCCGCTGGCAGAGCCCCATCCAGTGTCCCTCCTGTCTGACCTCTGCTCCACACCATCGTGTCTTCCTCTCTGACCCTTTTAAGGACGCTCATGGTGACATTTGGAGGTCCCCCCAGGCCACCCAGGATCACGCCCCCATCTCAAGGCCCTTTTGCCATGGAGGGTGACACGAACACAGGCCCCCGGGGTGGGGACGCCGGCGTCTTTGGGAGGACACTTTTCTGCTGACCGCACCCGGGTTCTGCCCACAAACTGTGTGTGTGACCTTCATGGGCCTCAGTTTCCCTTCTGCAGCCCAGACAGCTCTGAGGACTGAACGGGCTGGTGTGGGTCGAGTGCTCAGCCCGAGGGGGGCCCTGGGGAGGTCCACGCCGGCTACTGCCGTCCCCCCTCCTCCTGATGCGCATCGACGGGGCCGCGGGGCCCACGCATCAGGGAGCTCGCCACAGCCACGAGCCATCCGTCCACCTCCAGGAGCCGCCTCCTCTGCCCCCGGAGTGTGGTGGCCTGCCCCTCACCCGTCCCGGTGCGTGCCCTCTGAATTCTTGCTCTGCCACAGGCGATGCGTCCCCGGTCCTCAACCACGCAGCCGTGCCTTTACTCTCCAACAAGATCTGCAACCACAGAGATGTGTACGGAGGCATCGTCTCCCCCTCCATGCTCTGCGCCGGCTACCTGAAGGGCGGTGTGGACAGCTGCCAGGTGGGGGCCCTTGGTCACCTCCGGGGGCCACAGCCGCGGGTGAGGCTCTGGAACGGTGACCCGGCCTGTGGGACAGGCCACCGCCAGCACTTCCCCGTGACTGAAAAGCAAATATACAGGGCGTGGGGAAGAAGTTTGCTCAAGATATCCCTCCCTTTCCTGGCTGCCGGCCCAGTGTACCCACCGCTCCCGCTCTGGCTGGGTGCTGGCAGTGGAAGGGGTCTCCAGGGCGCTCCTCGCCCCAGCCCTGGCTCTCAGGGTTTGGGGGGGGCGGGGGGCAGGGGCGGCAGGTGGGAACCCTGGATCTGAGCCTCACCCATGAGGTGAGACTCCATCACTGCCTGAGCCCAGCCCCCGCCAGGCAGACCCTCCCTCTGAGCTGCCTTGACCTTCACGGTTCGGCGCGTCCAGAATCTGGCGGGGAGACAGCGGGGGGAGACCGTCCTCGGGGGACCCAGGACCCCAGTGCTGGGAGTGCCAACAACCCCTCTTGGAGGCTGGGGGAGTAACGTGGAGCCGTCGTGGAACCGAGTTTGAGCTACAAAGGGGGGGATCGTGGTGCTGAGACAAGGGACACGCACGGCAGTGCCTCTCTCCTCGCCACGTAGGGAGACAGCGGGGGACCGCTGGTGTGTCAGGAGAGGAGGGTGTGGAAGTTGGTGGGAGCGACAAGCTTTGGCATCGGCTGTGCCGACGTGAACAAGCCCGGCGTCTACACGCGCATCACCTCCTTCCTGGACTGGATCCACGAGCAGTTGGAGGTGGGTGCAGCTCACTCTGGCCCCGTCACTGGCCTCCGGCATCCTCTTCTGCGGCCCCAGCGCTGCTGTGCGAGCCAGGGAGCGATCACTGGGTGGTCTGTTCAGCAAGCGGTGTTCCGTGGCCCCTGGCTGGTGGACAGGAGCATGGCTAGTCCCATAGGCAAGGCTCCATGAGGGGTGGGGACACACAGGGCGGCCGAGGCAGAAACGAGACGGACAACTTGCTCCACCAAGTGGGGAAAGGGGGACGGGTGGCCGAGGATGAGCCCCTGGGGATGGGGATGAATCCCGTGGGCACGTGTGCGTGGAGTGGAGTGTGGACCAGGTGCAGACAGGAGACGAGGGTGTGAATCTGCAGCCCCCCAGGGCCCCACTGAAGAGTTTGGAGCTTGCGGAGAGCCAGGGATGGGCTGGAGAGTCTCTGACCTCGGGGCGGAGGTGGGGGCGTCCCCGGACAGCTTTGCGCTTTGGGGCAGCCTCCCTGAAGGAGGAGGGGAACAGGTCGGTGAGGCCGGCTCGGCAGGACCAGGGCGCGCAGGAGAAGGGAGCACCGCAGGCGGACAGGAGGGAGGAGCAGGAGGGGGCGTCGGGGCCCGGCCACACGGGGGCGTCCGCACAGCCTTCTGCCTTGTGAGCCCTCAGCACGTATTTGCAGACTTGACCTCCAACTCCGAGCCGCACCACTCACGCCTTAGAATAGCTTCAAAGAACTTGAGATTTTCCTTTTGCTTTTAAAACGAAGGCCAAATTTACGTGACATAAAATTAACCATTTTCAAGTGGACAATCCAGTGGTCTCTGGGCTCTTCAGTGTTGTAAAGCCTGCACCTTGATTGCAGGGTCGGGAATGCCTTCACTCCCTGAACTGAACCTCACGAGTGGTCACCATCCCTCCCCTCCCCTCCCCTCCCTCCCCTCCCCTCCCCTCCCTCCCCTCCCCCAGTCTCTAGCGAGCAGTAATCTGCTTCCATCCCTAGATCAAAGAACTTTTAATTTTTTTTTTAAGTTTATTTATTTTTGACGGGGGGGGGGGGTGGAATGAGGGGCAGAGAGAGAGGGAGACCCAGAATCCCAAGCAGCTCCAGGCTCTGAGCTGTCAGCACAGAGCCCAACGCGGGGCTCGAACTCACGAACCATGAGATCATGACCTGAGCTGAAGTTGGACGCTCAACCGACTGAGCCACCAGGCGCCCCGATCAAAGACCTTTTAAAACGCTCCTTTTAATTTGAAACAACTGGCTAAGAAAAACATCAAAGACCTCATGTGCCTTGGATATTAATTTCCCCACTCTGCCTCCAGGAATTTTTTTTTTTTTTTTACTGTTTATTTATTTTTGAGAGAGAGAGAGAGAGAGCAGGGGAGAGGCAGAGAGAGAGGGAGAGAGAGGGAATCCCTAGCAGGCTCCACGCACAGCACAGAGCCCCACGCCGGGCTCGATCCATCGTGAGATCATGACCTGAGCCGAAACCAAGAGTCGGATGCTCACCCGATGGACCCCCTCCAGGCACCCCCCAGGGAAGTTTTGCTTTTCAAGGAGAAGCTGCATGAACTTGCCCCGTCCAGGCTGAGGCCTGCTGTGCATCCTCCACAGGGACGGATGCTCCCTACCCTCGGTGCCGGCTCATCGCGAGGCGATGCTGGGAGACGGGCCTTTCCTGGAAACGTCCACTGGCACTTGTCTTGTCAGCCGGCAGACCGGCCCGGTGCCCACTGCTGGGACATGTCACACTCTTAAGTGCAGAATCCAGCCCCCAACCATCAACCTCTTTGGAAGCAAGAGAAACGGATTTCTGCTTGCAAGAGTGGTCCCCTGGCCTCAGTGGCCTCGATGGCCGGTGACCGGACCCCAGGGTGCAGAGGGCCGTGTGGGTGTGGAGGGGTGGAGGGCGGGGAAGGGGCAGTCGCCCACAGAGCCACGGAGGTGCTCCCTCCACGCAGCTGCACTCGGGGACAGACGGTCCATGTGGCCCAGCTAGTAATCATGGAAGGTCAAGGTCGAAACGGGGGCAGGTCCAGGAAGTCCACTCCCCGTCTTCAAGCCAGGGAGGAGGGCTGGCTCCTGGGAGAACAAGATTCCCGAGTCTGGGAGCCTTCTTGCCGGGGTGCCGGGTGATGTCTTGCCCCGGTTCCCTCAGGGCCATCTTGGGTGGCAGGTCCTAGGACCATCCCCATATTACAGCGAAGGGACCTGGGTAAGGTCCCCGGAGCTAGTGACAGCAGAGTGGGACTCCAGTCCCCGCGCATGCTGCTGGGATCTCCACCGTGGGGGTACGCGGGACTCCCCCCGGCTGTTTGTGCACGTTGACGATCCCCAGGCCCCTTCTTCAGAGGCTCTGATCTGGTGATTTTGATGCACGGGGTCTTAAGGGAAAACATTTTGGGAAACACTGGTGCGGGCCACACGGCTCCCTGGGGGGGCATTAAAAGGAGCTCCCAGGGGAGCCTGGGTGGCTCGGTCGGTTGAGCGTCCGACTTCGGCTCAGGTCATGATCTCACGGTCCGTGAGTTCGAGCCCTGCGTCGGGCTCTGTGCTGACAGCTTGGAGCCTGGAGCCTGCTTGGGATTCTGGGTCTCCCTCTCTCTCTGACCCTCCCCCGTTCATGCTCTGTCTCTCTCTGTCTCAAAAATAAATAAACGTTAAAAAATAATTAAAAAAAAAAAAAGGAGCTCCCACCCTCCCTGGCCCCAGATGAGCAGGTGTATGGATGGTGGATGGACGGCTCCCTTGAGGCCAGAGGCGCCTCAGTCACCAGCTGCCTCGGGGCCACTGGGGGCTGGTATGTGACACGCCCTTTTGCAAGTGTCTTCAGGTGTCCTCGGGAGGGGGGAAGGTCCAGAAGAGGCTTCCTTTCCCAAGGCAAGTTTTCCAGAGGGTCTGCATCTTTGGTTGTTTCTTTGAACATGGCGCCCGGGCCTTCCGAGAGCCCACCCAGCACTGCCCACTGGCTCATGTTCTCTTTTATCCACTATGTTCTGTGCTTGGGGCGTAACACGTAACTGTTCTGACTCAAAGCAGGACTGCCAGGGCTGGGGGAGTCACGGGAAACTGAGGAGAGGACTCAGTCAGGGACGGACGATGCGGGGGCGCGTGCGGGTAGGAGAGCTGTCCCATGCGCGCCTGGGACCGCCTAGCAGGGGCCAACCTTGTGCCCATTGATGCCGGGGACGCACCCACACTTCACTCGTGGCAAAATGCAGGCGCCTACTCCATCTCGGCGCTGGAGGCCGGCCTGACGGGTAAAGAAGTTAACAGTTGTGTTTTCATTCCTAGAGGGACCTGAAAACCTGAAGAGAGGGGAACGGGCCGCCACCTTGAGTTCCCGCCTTGATGGAGACACCCCGTCCTTCCGCGGGTCCCCGGGTGGAAACTCGCGGCCTGAGCCAGCGCCTTGGGTACTCTTCCTTCTGGAGCCACCGCAGAGCCCCCAGAAGGAGCATCTTTCTGCCCCGGCACCTCCAGAACAGCTCCTAGCCCCTCTTCGAGCCACTGGGGTGTCGGGCTAAAATGGCCCTGAAGCTCCTTTGTGACGTGCCCTTCACTGAGCTCAGAAGCAGGAACGCCTTCGTGGTGCTACCTTGCCCCCCTCGTCCATTTGGTTTTCTCTGCCCTGGGGCATTCACCATGACTGACGAGACAGGCAGATCTCACCACAGGCCACGCCAGTGCCCAGTGGGGACATGCCAGCCCGGAGCCACAAGGGGGTGTCGTGATAAATGTCCCTGTCTGCACGTTTTTTATCCCTAGGCGCCGGAACCAAATCAGGTCTTTCTACTTCCAAGATCCCTTTTTGCCTGTGAGAACTTAACCCACAAGTGATTCGTTGTTAGGTTTCTTTCTAGTCTCTCTTTGTAGTATTTGGTGCTTGGTGTAGTATTTGTCCTTTACCTCCAAGGGACGTGTGCTCTCTTAACGCACCCGTCAATCAGAGCTCGTCTGAATGAATACCGACCACTCGTGTCAATTGGAATCATAATTTTAACTGGGGAGCCTGGATCACTTTGATCTCCTCTAGATACGTTGTGGGTTTTGCATTCTTCCGGTGGAACAGGTTTCCCGGCAGATGAGCGTTCTATCCAGAGACTCGGAAGCAGAGGGTGACGAGAGGTCACTGGAATAAGACAGGACCACCTAACCCCGCGTAGGGGGTGCCGAAGGCACAGCGGGCGGTCGGGCGTCATCAAGAGGCCGAAGGCTTCCCTGCGTCTCTGCCTGGTTACCCACACACCTTCTGTCACCCCCAGGCACACACATCACAGGAAGGGGTACTTGTAGGCAATTTCTGTCTGGAGGTACTTCATCACAGATGAAGGCGTCAGACGTGAATCTATTGCTTTGCCTTGAGGCATCGGTGGGAAAGATGGTGAGTTTCAGAGAGCAGGCAGGTGCCTGGGGAGGCAGAGGCCGCGGGGAGCCTCCCGGCACGTCCGAGACCCCGGGGGTGGGGGTGGGGGCTGCACAGGGAGAGAGGGAGAGCCCCGGCAGACTGGCCGCTTAGCAATCCCATCTGTGCCCCACCAGCCCTGCCTCACTACACAGATCTCCACGTGTCAGAAAGGGACAAGAGCGTTTTTATTTTAAGGGGTTTTGCCCAGGCCTCTCTGAAGGTTGAGGTACAGTAGCTCCTGCGTGGGGCGTCCGAGTTGTGAAGACAGGAGGGATGCTGTATGTGACCTCAGCTGGGAGCCCTTGACCGTGGGGCCGGCGCATTTGAATGGCTAGACATTGTGACTCCATCCTTCCTTAATTACTATCGAATAGTGTTGGGAAATATTTGCTGGCTCACAATCTTTCAGAAGGTCTTGAGTAATGCCAACGGCAGGCAATTAATCAGGGTGGACCATGTGCCTGGCACTGATCTACCCTACCGCATTTCCTGTGTGCTCCCTTTTATCGTTGCAACGACCCTACGAGACAGGAGTTATCGTTAGTCCCGTTCCGTAGATAAGGAAACTGAGGTGTGAGAGGAGTGAGTTTCCCAAGCCCACGTGTGGGGCCAGCGGGGCCTTGGGGGTTTCCACTAGGCACATGGTACCAGCACGAATTAAAGCAACGAACTCACCGCAAAACCACGCTCGGAGGCATCGGGGTCTAAAGAGACTTTGCTCTACCGGCTTCAACCCATCCGGGACGTATCGGCCATTCAACGTCATGGTCAACTGCTTCCTCCTCTAGAAATGTCTGGTCTCAATGGAGGCCCCTGTTGGCTGCAGCCAGAGCTTCGTGGGTGGAGCTCTTTCCAGTTTTTTCCCTTTTTTCGGGGGATACGCCTTAGCATCTACGGCATGCCTGACGGCCAGGCCAGAGTGGGAGCCAGCAGAGAAAGTTCCGGCCGGAGCCTTGCTAACCCGCAGCCACAGAAACAGGCAGAAGAACATGCCACGGCTGAGGCGGGCTGCTCCTCCTGGTGGCTTGGACCCGAAGAAGCAAGTGCGGGGGGTGTGTGTCGGGGGCTAGTGAGTGAGGGGGCCTGCGCCTGCGCCCACGTGTCCCGGACAGCGCCACGGGGACAGCTCCTTCTCTTGTAGGTTCTTTTGTGTTTGATACGGCTGGATTTTAACATTTTAAAACGTATCATAGAAGATCTACCAACATTACGGGACATTTGGAACAAGGAGTGTCATAAACCAGTTGATGACTTAAATGCCAAGTTGGCCACGAAAACCATGAACGCCTGTGTCCCTCTTCTAACTGTGGGGGTGGGGGTGGGGGTTCCAGATGCTCGCAGAAGTCTGACTTCTCCACCTCGCACCTGGAGAATCTGCCCGCGGCGGCACAGGGAGTACGAGCCAGGGACGGGTGTGCAAACCTTCACCCCGTCACTGGCCCTGGAGGAAGTTCCAGGTACCGGCCTCCGCCTCCAAGGTCTGACTGGCTGCGAGATGCCCCGAAGGGCAACCGGGGGTTGGTGCGTGTGTGTGTGTGTGTGTGTGTGTGTGTGAGGACCACGCCCTCCAGGCAGGCAGATGCGGATTCCTGGTCAGGTCCCCAGCAGCCGGGAGGCACGGGGTCTCACCAGTGGCACAGAGACAGAGCCATGGCCGACAGGCACAGGGCGTCTGCTGCGTAATCTGAAACATGGGCTTCAGATAGATTACTTTCGACAACCTACCCGTTGGACCCCCTTCTCCCCACCAGAGGGAAAGCTTGCCGCCATGGTGATGGTTTCTGGCACGACGTTCCCTGCATCCGCACGGGTGGCCGGCTGAGCTGAGGGCGGAGAGCCGCGGCCGGCTGGACTGCTCCTGTGTCACTTCCAGAAGCGTCCCAGGTCACCTGTCCCTTCGTGCCTACGTGCTCTGAATTTCCCCCCAAATTTCTTACTTGCACCCTGGAAGCTCCCACCCTCCTGCTTTCCTTGGTCGGGTGGGGGCAGCGAGGGGGGTTGCAGATGAGCCGAGCTCCCCGGTCTCCCCGTGGTGCCCACGGCGGCCGATAGCGGTTGCCAACACAGTCCTGGAGGCACCGGAGGAAAAGGCAAGGAAGGGGAAGGGACAGAAGCCATCACTGCCCAAGGGTCCAGAGAGCTCACACCCAGAGGGCCTTCTTTTTTCTTTTTCTTTTAATCTTTTTAAGATTTATTTATTTTTGAGAGAGAGAGAGAGAGAGAGCTTGAGTCGGGAAGGGACAGAGAGAGAGGGAGACCCAGAAGCTGAACCAGACTCTGAGCCGTCGGCCCAGAGCCCGCCGCGGGGCTCGAACTCAGGAACCGCGAGATCATGACCTGAGCCGAAGTCAGACGCTTCACGGACAGAGCCCCCCCCCCCCCCTCCGCCCCCCGCCCAAGCGCTCCCAGAGAGCCTTCTTCAAAGGAGACCTAGAAACTTCCCAGGCCTGGCCGCCAGGTGGGGCTCTGGGGAAGGCAGCCCACTCATGCCTCCTGGTCACTGGAAAATTCCAGAATCTTTTCCAGCCCCCGGCAGCTGCCTCCTGGCCTGACCCGAGTGACACATCTCACCTTCCTCCCGGCTTCGTCACCACAGCCACACCTGCCAGCCCCCACCATGACTCAGAGCCCGTAGGCGAGATCCCTGCGCCCGAGTCCTTTCCATCCCCCAAGGGAGTCGGGCCTGCGGCTGCACTCAGTGCCGGGGCTCCCCGGCCTCAGGCAGAGTCCCTCCGTGGGCCCCTGTAGGGGGGGCTGGGAGGCCCCTTATCTTCCTGGCAGGGGGACTCGGTTGTCCACTCCCGCACCCTCTCACACCCCCAGGACGGGAGCCGTCGCCAATCACCCAGAGGGTGGTTGAGGAAAATAACCTTCAGAATGACTTTAAAACAAATTTGTTTATATTCAAGTTAGTTCACATGCAGCGTAGCCTTGGTTTCAGAGTAGAGCCCAGTGATTCATCTCTTACATAGGACACCCCCCACCCCCACCCAGTGCTCATCCCGACAAGCACCTCCTTCATGCCTGTCACCCATCTAGCCCGTCCCCCACCCACCTCCCCTCCAGCCACCCACAGTTTGTTCTCTGGGTTTCATTCAAAGCCACTTTTTTCAAGTTCCCTTTGGTTTGGGCGCCTGGGTGGCTCAGTCGGTTCAGTGTCCGACTTTGGCCTCAGGTCAGGATCTCACATTTCGTGGGGTTGAGCCCTGCGTGGGGCTCTGTGCTGACAGCTTGGAGCCTGCTTCGGAGTCTGTGTCCCCCTCTCTCTCTGCTTCTCCCCTGCTCATGCTCTGTCTCTCTCAAAGTAATAAACATTAAAAGAAATACATAAATAAGGTTTTCTGCGGTTTACGTGGTCATAAACGTTATGATTTCAGAATCACTCTTATTGGTCTGCTTTAATTGAAGTTTTTATTCAGATAATGATAGAATCACATGCCGTCATAGGAATAGTGCAGAGAGGGGTCTCCTATGAACTGCCCAGTTTTCCCCTAAGGAGAACGTTGCCAAACTACAGTCCAGCAGCACAAGCAGGTTATCGACAGTGTTAAGATCCCCTGATCTTATCCAGATTTCTTCCGTCTTTTCTTTTTTAAAAAATGTATTTAATTATTTTGAGAGACAGAGAGAGAGACAGTGGAGGGAGGAGGAGGAGGGGAGAGAGAGAGAGAGGGGAAGAGAGAGAGAGAATCCCAAGCAGGCTCTGTGCTGACAGTGCAGGGTCTCGAACCCACGAACCATGAGATCATGACCTGAGCCGCAATCAAGAGTTGGACGCTCAACGGATTGAGCCTCCCAGGCACCCCCAGATTTCTCCAGTCTTATTTATACCTAGTATGTGTCTCTACGTGTCTCTGTGTATCTGTGTCTATATGTGTGTGTGGTGTGTGTGTGTTACTGTATGTATCTGCATGGTGTTGTTTGTAATTGTGCATATGTGTGCAGTGAGTGTGCATCTGCATATGGGGTGTGTGTGTGTAAACGTATACATATTTGTGTACGCGGTGTGTGTGTGCATGCAGCTCTGTATACTGTGTAGGGCGCGTGGGGGTTCGTGTGTCCCCCACTGCAGGGACGATACTGAGCAGCTCCATGGCCACAAAGATCCCCCCATTTATTTATTTTTACTTTTTAAAGTTTGTTTTAATGTTTATTTATTTCTGAGACAGAGAGAGACAGAGCATGAGCGGGGGAGGGGCAGAGAGCGAGGGAGGCACAGAATCCGAAGCAGGTTCCAGGCTCTGAGCTGTCAGCACGGAGCCCGACGCGGGGCTCGAACCCACGAGCCGTGAGATCGTGACCTGAGCTGAAGTCGGTCGCTCAACGGACTGAGCCACCCGGGCGCCCCAAAGCTCCCCCCATTTAAACCACACTGAACCCCCTCACGAATCCTCCACGCTTGCCCTTGTTCTAAGCCCTGGCAAGCCCTGGTCTCCCTCCTGAAGAATGGCTCACGGCTCTCGCGTCGTGGAACCAAACGGCCTGCGTCTCTCAGGTTGCTGGGTGAGACCGTACGTGCACGGTGCGGGCTTTTAAGAAGCTGCACGCTCTCTCCCGGCGTGGCCCCGACGTTTTACATCCCCGCCAGGAACGTGGGAGGGCTCCAGTTTTCCCAGCCCTGGTCGGCATCTGGTGCTGCGACAGCTTCTCATTTCAGCCATTCGGGTAGGTGAGTGGTGATATCTCACTGCGGTTTTAATCTGTACTCCCCCAGGGGCTGATGAAAACTCAGGCTTTGATCTGAGAACCCTCCTCATTTCCCGTGTCAGTTGATGCGACAGAATTCCCTCTCAGCACTGCCTTAGCCGCGTCCCGCACACTTTGATATGTCACGTATTCATTTTCATTCGGTTTATGCACTTCTAAATTCCTTTTGAGACTTCCTTGTTGACCTAAGGATTATTGAGTAGTGTGTGATTTAACTTCCACATGTTCAGAGATTTTCCTGTCTGCTGTCGATTTCTCATCTGATCCCATTATGGTCAGAGAACGTACCTTGTGTGATATTTTTTTTAAAGTTCTTTTATATTTGTTGGGATTTGTCTCACGACCCAGTATGTGGTCTACCTTGGTGAACGTACGTGGACAAAAACAGTGTGCATCTTGCTATTGTGGGGTTGTGTGTCCTGTAAATACCAGCTGGTCCTGAGAGTGGGGTGTGGCTCCGATCCCCTCGTCTTTGCTGATTCCACGACCAGTACTGTCAGTGGCTGGGAGGGCATCTTGGGGTCCCCTATGATAACTGTGGGTAATCTAGTTCCCTTTTCTCCTCTATCAGTTTTTGCTTCATCTGTTGGTGCTGTTTCATCGTAAGAACTAATACATTTTGAAGTCTTAAAATGCAAAATGACGGGGTTTTTTTAATGTTTATTTATTTTTGAGACACAGAGAGACAGAGCATGAATGGGGGAGGGGCAGAGAGAGAGAGGGAGACCCAGGATCCGAAGCAGGCTCCAGGCTCCGAGCTGGCAGCACAGAGCCGGACGCGGGGCTCGAACCCACGGACCACGAGATCGTGACCTGAGCCGAAGTCGGACGCTCCACCGACTGAGCCACCCAGGCGCCCCTAAAACGTAAAATGATGTTTTAAAGCGACAGAAGTGTCATAAAATTTTCAAGAATGCACATACCACATGTTTTATTTTGAGCCACTGTCACCTTCCTCTTCTCGCCATCATCGGTACCGACTCTGGCCGGGGAGGCCAGGACCGTGGGTCTCAGAAACTGACTTTCCCCTTTGACATGTTTTTGAAATTTGTTTTCATTACCTCCTCATGTGGAAGATGAAAAACAGGAAGGGCAGACTTTCAAGGCAAGTCTAAACTTTCCGCTGACACGCTTCGGAACCATGATGCCCCATGATGCCCCCTTTTAGAAGCAGGGATTTAAAAATAGAATGTCACTAAGGGTGCCTGGGTGGCTCAGTGGGTGAAGCATCCAACTCTTGATTTCAGCTCAGGTCGTGATCCTGGGGTCATTAGATCGAGCCCCCTTTTGCGCTCCGGGCTGAGTGTGGAGTTTGCTTAAGATTCTCTCTCCCTCTCTCTGTCCTTTGCCCCTCTCCCCCACTTGCACTGTCTGTCTCTCTCTAAAAAAAGAAACAAAAAAATAGAATGTCACAGAGGAGCTTGTGGATATGAAGCTATTCCCCGCCTCCTGTGTTCAGGGTGCGTTTCACATGAGACCTCTGGGCTGAGTTTGGCCCCAAGCTCAATAACTCCACCTCCATCTTTCTTGCTATTGAAGAAAGTATCCAAGGATGTGGGGGAGAGAGGAAAATATGGGGAGAATCTTGGATGGCTTCTCATTTATATTTTAAAAATAAAGTCACTCCTGTCAACGTTGCTGGTCATACCATAGAGAGGGCTGCTGACCAACCCGTGCTGGCTCACCCTTTACGTGGTTGCGTCTGGGAGTGTGACTGGGGCGGGCTCCAGCCTTCACCACCTCGGCCTAACCACAGACTCAGGCGGTTTCTTCGTCTCACCCCTACCCCCCAGAGCCCTCCCCGATCACCCGCCTGGGCTAAATCTTAGGGTTGTCAGGAAGAGGAAACAGGATCCCGGCTGGGGTAGATTGTTTCTGCGGTTTGGTTTTGCATAAACTTCCAGTAACAACTGTAATGATAAAAGTCGTAAAACGTTTTCGGTTTTGTCTCCAGCAGGTGTGAGGTTTGCACAGAAGCTGGAACCCTGACAACTAGCTCAGAGGGATGCCAGGCTGTCATCAGGGCCGCTGTGCCCCGCAGGGACATGAGGACCAGGCGAGGACACAGCCAACGAGCTAGGACTTGGTCTAAGAGTCACAATCCTTTATGCATCATAATCCAAGCATCACTGTGTGACCAGACCTGCCCGAGCTGTAGGACCCAGCCTTCGGTAACCACGTTTAGAAGAAGCAAATAACCAAGGGAAGATGAATAAAAGGTATAAACAGGAAGTAAAGTTTTTTGGGGATCTTCAGACCAACCCCAGGGCCTTTGTCCAGTAAAAGAGTCTCCCTGTCCATCAGTTGAGATTAGAGGACGCTCTGGCCCCTTCTTTGTTCTGCCTTCATCTCTGGGACGTTTATTTATTTATTTTTTTAATTTTTTAAAAAAATGTTTATTTGTGTTTGAGAGAGAGAGTGACAGAGACAGAGCATGAGCAGGGAAGGGAGAATCCGAAGCAGGTTCTAGGCTCCGAGCTGTCAGCACAGAGCCCGACGCGGGGCTCGAACTCACGAACCGAGAGATCACGACTGAAGTTGGACTCTCAACCGGCTGAGCCACCCGGGCACCCCTATCTCTGGGACTTTTAAATAGCATAGCACAATGGCCTCAGAACAGAACAGGGACCTGAACTGCCATCACCGGGAAGCTCCCAATAATAGTAATTCACGTGCGATGCCTCTTGTTCCTTGCTCAGCGGGAGAAGGGACTGTTCACCAACAGTGCAGGCCAGATGGAAAATCCCCACGTGTGAAATGGAAAACCGACCCGCACGCCTATGTCTGGGGTCGACACGGTTGAAGCTGACCAAAGGGCCATATCACAGGGCTCCGTTGGGGGCTGGTCGGGGGAATATAGTGGATCCCGGGGACCAGCCAGCACTCTGGTCAGAGAGGTGGAGCACTGAGCCCAAAGAGGCAGATTCCAGCCTGCAGGAAGGAGGAAGGGGTGCCGTCAGCACCACATGAGGGGCGGGCCGGGCTCCTCACCACAGGGACGGGGTTGCCGATGGATGAGGGGATGTTCAGAGGCCACACTTCCCCCATATTCCCCGGCACCGGGCAGAGAAACCAGCAGATGAATTCCAGACTCACCTGCTGGGAGGAGTCGGGCTTAGCTCAGCCCTGGCTGGTGCTGAGCCTTGTGGGGGAGGTTCAGCTTGGCACAGCCCGGATGCTGGAGGCGCTGGCTTGCTGGTGACAGACTTGGCATTGGCTCCCTCGTCGCTCGCTGCTAGTTTTAAATGCCTAGGAGGGCATGGTTGGGGCCCAATATTGGCTTTTGGAGACTTGATCCACGGAAGGGGGCGCTGAGCCCTGATGTTTCGTCTCGGAGCGCACAGGGTGGTGACAGGGGGAGCGGGGCCACGTCAGGGAGTGCCAGTTGCGCAAAATTGTCAAATTTTGGTTCTTAAACCAGAAGACGGCGGTTGGGTGAATGGACGCCTCCGTCCAGGGCGAGCGGAAATGAACATCGCCTGGGTGGAAGTCGGCGTGCGGTGCTGTGTATCCGGAGCCTTAGGAAGAACACGCTCCCAGGCCCAGTAAATGTACTTTGGGGGCTGCCCGAAGGAAACCGTCCTAAGCACAGAAAAAATCATCTCGCATGAAGACGTTCGTGAAAGAAATCCCAGTAATCGTGAAGAATCGTAAACAACCCTGAATTGACCCGTGATGTAAAAATCATCACCGAAGTGCGGCTATGGCGGGTCTGAGGAAGCTTCATGGAAACATCAGCAGCTTACCGTATGGAATTCGCAGTAACGTGGAGAATGTTCTGGTCACACCAAAAAGAACACGGCAAAGAGGGTGAAGAACAACTCAGTCGGGAAAAGAAGGAGAAACAGCAGGGGGCAAGATGGCGAGTCACATCGGGATTCTGCTTTTCCTTGTCATTGAACTGTTTCTGTAACGAGCGTAACTGACTTTATACTCGAAAATACTGTGTTCGTATGAGTCGCGTGTAAAGATTTCACTCTCCTCCAAAAGGAAGGGGAGTGTTGCCCTGACCCCGCAGTCGGTGAGCCAGTCAAGTGAGGGGTATTGGACCAATACCCCGTGGGCCACACCCCGATGTGTTTGCCCCAAGACCTGCTTCCTGGCACCTTCCCTGAAGTCAAACACAGATCTGGGGCCGGCCTGCAGCGTCTATTATCTTGGAGATTTCAGCAACCTCACTGAGGGAAGCCGAGGGTCGAGGGTCGGGGCTCTCGCATCACAGCCCCGCCCGCTCCTGTGAGGCGTGTGCTGTTCTGACGTCCTCTCGAAACCGCAATCTTTACTGACAGCCTGGCCGACGAGCCAGAACAGAACGTTCAAATGTAGTATATGTCACCTCCGAAATCCAAACAGGCCCACGTGCATTTGTTGGGGTGAGTGGTGCAGGTGCAGAGGTTTATCTCCCCCTTTAGAGGGAAGGCTTCCACTGCCCCACACTCCCAAACACCCCACTAACAGGCCGGGGACCCTGAACTTCTGTGGTTGCGATCTCTGACGCACGTGGGCTTTCCGAAGGCGTCCTCGGTCCCATGTTCCAAATCCAGCTGACGTAACCTCACGACACCAGTGTAATGGGCCAGCAGGACGTTTAGCACCGTGTCCAAGGTCTCTCCAGAGTGTTCTGACAGAGCAGGAGAGCTGGCAGGAGCCTCAACCCGCCACACTGTGGGGGTGTATTGTGACCCGGGCCGGACGATAGCAAAATCCTGTGGACTAATTTGTCTAAAGGGAAGGGGGGAAGGGCAGACATTGTCCGGGTCAGTCGCTGCAGATCAGGGGCCGGGTGGCCGGGGGGGGGGGGGGGGGGGGGTGCTCCAGGAAAGCTACCCCCTCTGGAGCCTCAGCTGCAGTTACATTTATGATACTGTAGGCACAGGGCTTAACAGAGGACGGTCTGGGGCCAAACGTTGCCTGTGAACCTGCAAACTAAAAACAGTTTCTGTACTTTTTAAGGGTTGCAAAAACAAAGCAAAGAAGATGCACGACCGAGAGCAAAGTAGCCCAGAAAGCCTGGTGTATTTACTACTGGGTCTTTTGCAAAGAGGGCTGCCCGTCTCACTGGGCCTGGGGGGGTCCCCAAGGGACCCATAATGGGACAGACTCGGGCCAAGAGTCCATCTCGGGCCTGAAACCCACGGGATCCCTCTTTGGTGACCCACATGAGTTTGGGTCTCGGGGTTAGTGGTATTCAGAGCTCATATTTAATGACCATCAGAAACTCCAAATATTTTCCTTTCTCTGGTGCTCACTCACCCTGCTTGGATTAGTCTTCCAGAACTGCTGTAATAAAGTACCACAAACGGAACTTACAACCGAAACTTATGGTCACACAGTCCGGAGGCTGGAGGTCCAAAATCAAGGTGGCCCCAGGGTTAGGTCCTTCTGAGAGTGAATCTATCTCAGGCCCCTCTCCTGGCTTCTGGAGCCTCAGGCATTCCTTGGCTTGTGTCTTTACATCATCCGCCCTCTGGGTATGTCTGTGTCCGAATGTCCCCTTTTATAAGGACACCGAGCATATCGGATTAGGGTCCACGCCAATGACCTCACCTTAACCTGGTCATCTGCAAAGATCTTATTTCCAAATAAGGTCCATTCACAGGTACTGGAGGCTAGGACTTCCACATCTTTTGAGGGGACACAGTTGAACCCATAGCACTGGTGAGTGGCTCAGATCATTCTGGGGAAGGCTTGGGGAAGACCCATCACGGCACTTGTGGCCTCGATGCAAGGCCCTTCCTCAAAGGGACCTGGCCTCCATCCCATGGTGAAGGATGCTGGTGGTCCCTCTCCAAGGCGGTTCTGAGCACCTGAGTGACAGAGGCACATTCCGGGCGTTCCCAGTGTGGCTAAGAAGGGTGCCCGTGAGAGGTGCACTCCAGCGCCCAAGCCTCCTTGAGCCCGAGACCCCATCCTCCGCTGCAGCACCCGGTTTCCTGCACCTACTGTGCACGTGAAGCACCTGGGAACTTTCTAGAATGCAGATTTGACTTCATGACGTCTGCGAGGGAACAGACCACCTTGAGCAGCGAGGCTGACGTGTGTCGGGACCCTCAGCGTGTCCACTGCATGAGCCGTTGGCCACCACCAAGCCCACGGCTCCAGCCCGCCCAGACGGTGGCTTCTCACCCTGAGCGGGTATGATGGTGTCAGTGCTCTGAGCACGGCCCCTTCATTCCCCAGGCTCTCATGCTGCCCGACTCTGCTCTCGACACCCCCAGGCTCCTGTCCAGGAAGGTGTGCAGCTTCCCCGGGGCCTTGGGTCGTGAGGGGTCTAACCCCGACGCACCTGGAGGCCACGTCAGGCGTGGAATGGTCCTGAGGACACTGGGGCCCTGTTCCTGGGCCGACACCTGGGTGAGCTGTGCTGTGGCCCACGCTCTGCGGAGGTTGCTGGGTAGGAGAGCTGTCCCCCTCACACAGGGGCCCAGGGGGTCACCTCTGCTGCTGGATGAGGCCCGGGCCCCCAGCACTCCTCAGTCATAAAACCCCGGTCCCCAGTGCCCCCCGGTCACGGCCCCCAGCCCCGCTCCCAGTCGCAGTGCCCTGACCCCCAGGACGCCACCCAGTCACTGCACCCGGGCCCCCAGCGAGGCCCCCAGTCACAGCGCCCTGGCTCCCAGCCCCCCCTCCCCCGGTTTCAGCACTCCGGCCCCCAGCATGGCCCCTATGTCGCAGCACCCCAGCCCCCAGCGCAGCCCCCAGATCACAGCACCCCACCTGCCAGCCCACCACCCCGTCACAGTGCCCGGGGCCCCCAGTGCACCCACGAACCCCCCACCCAGCCATTCCCAGGGAGCAGGGATCACCGCAGGGAACACAGGGAGAACAGCAGGACGCACACCCGTGAATCTGCGTCTCCTTAAATAGATGCCGACCTTTCCACCACAGCGCCCCCCATTTCCTGCTGTGAAAGGAACATGATGCGCATTCTGATGGCCCTCGGCAGCCTCCTGACTCCCATGTCCCCGTCCTCCTGTCCCCCTTCCCGGACACAGGTCAGCAACCTTCCCCCCACGCAGGGCTGCCACCTCGGCCTCCCTGGGGCGGCCCTCTCTCTGTGCTCCTTGCTGACCTCGGAAATCTGCATCAGCAATGGGTTCACACTGTAAAGGTCATTCTTATATTTTCACTCAGCTTTGTTTCAATATTTATTCATTTCCATTTACTCATTCATTTTCATCGTCTGCAAGGTACTTGGTGCGCGTATATTTTACGTCCTTTCTCCCTTTCCCTTGTCAATAAACATGTATGAACATTTATATTGTTTCCTCTTTTATTTTTCCTCCCTCCTCCTGATTTCCTCCTCCCTGCCTCTTTCCCTCCCTTCCCTCCCTCCTTCCCTCCTTCCATTCTTTCTTCCTTTCTCTTTCTTCTTTCTTTCCTTCTTTCTTCCTTTCTCTTTCTTTCTTTCTTTCTTTCTTCTGTTCTTTCTTCCTCTTTCTTTATTTCTTCCCCTTTTTCTTTCTTTCTTCCTTTCTCTTTCTTCTTTCTTTCTTTCTTCCTTTCCCTTTCTTTCTTTCTTCCTTCTTTCTTTCTTCCTTCCTTTCTTTCTTCTTTCTTTCTTTCTTTCTTTCTTTCCCTTTCTCTTTCTTTCTTCCTTTCCCTTTCTTTCTTTATTTCTTTCCCTTTCTTTCTTTCTTTCTTTCTTCCTTTCCCTTTTCTTTCTTTCTTTTGTTCTTTCTTTCTTTCTTTCTTTCTTTCTTTCCCTTTCTTTCTTCCTTTCTTTCTTCTCTTCCTTTTTTAAAAAGCTTCTCCCTTTCTTCCTCCTTTCTTTTTTTGAAAGGTATTACAGGCAATGATGCAAAGATGGTCCTTGTCCGTGTTTCCTTCTGCCCAAATGTGGGGGGTTTACCTGTGGGACACAGTAGACCCAGAACCAGGGGAACTGCTGGATTGTGAGCCTATGTAGCGTCAACTCCACTGAACATCACACACTTCTCTCCCAAACTGTTGTGCAATTTGCATTTCTGTGTCTGAGAGCTCCCACATCACCCTGAGAAGTGAGTAGTGGTTTTCCTTCATCATGAGCAACATTGCAGATGCAGCCCCCGCCCCCCCCCCAGGCCCATCCCTGGCAAACTGAACCCCACAGAGGACTCTGTGCCCTGGTCCCCCCACCCCGGGTCCTGCACATGGGGCCTCTCCTGGAGACCCTGGTTGGCGGGCATGAGAGGGGCCTGGGCTCAGGGTGGGAGCTCCCCTCCAGAGGGGCCGCAAGGACTTACTCACCAGGCACAAGGAAAGTGAGCACCTCTCCAAGGCTAGCCGTTCTTAGAGCCCCATCTTTCAATGAGGAAAAACTATTTCTCCTATGGCTCATTCATTCATTCATTCTTCCACAGATATTTATGGAATAAGGACGGAGATCAGCGTTGGGCCACTGGAATGCACAGAGCACACAGAGCCCCCTGCCTTTGCGGACCTTCTGTCTCCAGGGGACAGAGCAAGTTCCATGTGCACCGGGACGGCAAGGGCTCCGGGACGGAAGACCCCAGAGCAGCTGGGGCCAGGGGAGCGCAGGCTGCAGGTGGCTCTTGAGCACAAAGTCAAGGGGGCCTCACTCGGGGAACTGAGATGGGGAGAGCAGTCCCCCAGAGGGAGGAACACCTGTCCTCAGTCGGTTTAGATGGTTGCTCTTATCTACACAACTTCTGGTTATGAACATGAAATTTTAAAAAGATAATTTAGGCACGCCGGGGTGGCTCAGACGGTTGAGCATCCAACTTCGGCTCAGGTCATGATCTCACAGTGTGAGTTTGAGCCCTGAGTCGGGCTCTGGGCTGACAGCTCGGAGCCTGGAGCCTGCTTCAAATTCTGTGTCTCCGTCTCTCTCTGCCCCTCCCCCGCTCGTGCTTTCTCTCTCTCTCTCTCTCTCTCTCTCTCTCTCAAAAACAAATAAAGATTAAAAAAATTTTTTTAAGGGAAAAGAAAAAAAATTAGGTAAGTAAGTAAAAATGCTCATGCACGTCCTCTGAGTGGGATATTAAACATTTCCGAGTTTTCAATGTTGGTGCCCCGCGGATCGTGAGCCCCTTCGGGGGAGTCACGTTTCCTCCGGGAGGGACCTCATCGCGCTTTGGTCACATACGACTTTGCCACAGAAACGCCCAACAGAGACAGAACTCCTGGAGAGAAGATGACGTTCGAAGTCCAGAGTGCTCTGGTGGAGAGGGGAGGGGACACAGGCCTGTCCCCTCCCTGCTCCTCTTGTCCCGCCAGGGCTCTCCCCCTTGCCCCCACCTGGATTCTCAGAATCTCAGATAGATGGAGAACGTGGTCTGATGGCTGGGCCCTGTTTGCTCCTTCTCCTTCCCACCCCACCCCCCACCCTGTCCCCGCATCAGCCGACCCCGTGAAGGGTGACCCCGTGAGCCACTGTTGACACAACTGTGATTTTTCGGGCCACCTCTCCCGTGAGTCACTCTTCGGTGAGTGAAATGTTGACATTCGCAGGAGGGCCTCCACTGCGGTTAGGAGCTGGATGGGGTCGTGGCCCAGGAGACTCCCACGGCACAGGAGGGACCTTCTGAGGTCCCTCAGCTAGATGACAATTCGGCACTTGCTTGTATCAGCACACTGTGTTGATCAGAGGAGATTATGCGGAGTGGAGAGTTGCAGGACCCTCCTTAGGCAAATGTTACCTAACACTCATTGGGCAAACAGAGCCTGCATAAAATCCAGAGCCTGGACGGGTTCTCATCCCTGACTCGTGGTCTCCAGTAGAGCAGAGAGGAAGGTCACGGCCGCCATGGAGCCCAGGGTTCTCTGCGTCCTGCTGTTGGTGTCCACACTGGCCCTCAGTTCCTTGGCCCAGGGCCAGCTGGGTAAGCAGCCTTCTCCCCGCTTCACGGTGGGCACCAGACCTGGGTCAGCCCCTGGCGGGGGTGGGGGGCAGACACCGTGCGTCACAGTCCATGTGTTTGAGCCGAGCACTGTTCTGGGCCCTGGGAGGATTTTGGAGGGTGAAGGCAGGTGGAAAGCAGCGAAAGAGCAGAGGCCACAGAAGCTCCGAGCGCTGCTGGGAGGACGCGGGTGGACGCCCCAGTGGAAATCGCTTTCTCGTAGTTCTGTCATGCGACAGCGACGGTCCATTGAATGGACAGCAGCTTGGAAACCTTGACTTCCGGTCGAGCAGTGCCGGCCGGGAGGGGCCGCATCACCCAGCGAGCCCCCCGCCCCCACCTCCAGCTGCCACTTCGCCCTCGGGCAGGGGGAGGGACGCAGAGCTGCGTCTGAACGTGCACGCGCATGTGTCCTCCTGACTTCACAGCCTCCCTGTGTGTGTGTGGGGGGGGGGGGGCCATGCCACCTCCCCTCCCGGGTGCAGAGCCAGACCCGGGGAGCCTGCCATCCTGCAGGGGCCGCCCAGCCGGCGGGAGATGGTCCAGAACTTTCCCGCGAAGCCACGGAACCCTTTCTTCAGAGAAAGCTTGAGGCGATCCTCCCCTTCATGTGCTTTGCCGGGTCTAACAGAGGAACAGACGTGGGTTCGGCCCCTTCAGTTCTCGTGTGTAGGCCACACGGGAGCCCCGCGTCCCCTGCGCGGTCTGGCCACGTGGTCTGGCTTCCATCACCAGCCCCCACTCCGGGTTAAAGCTGGCGCCCACCCACCCCAGCCCCTGCGTCTTTCTTGCAAACGGGGCGATGCCTCCGGAAACGCACCTTGCTCCCCCTCTCTCTTGACTGCCTTTGAGCACACCGCTCCCCCTGCAGGATACCCCCACGGCCTCGTCCCCACCTAGAAGCCCTCCTTGCTTCGTTCAGTCTGGTCCCTGTCCGTCCCGTGCTTGCCCTCAGCACCCTGGGACGGACACACTGTGCCGTTCGGGGCATTTACTTGGCTTTCTCCTCCCTTAGGCTGCTAGCTTCTTAACAACGACTGTCCTATTTTTAGTTTCCGGGTCCCCAGCTCCCGGCACAGGGCCCCGCACGAGCTTGACCTTCACCGTCTGGTTTTGCTGTGCTAATTTCTGTTTCTAGCACGCACAAACGATGCTCCATAGGTGCTAAGCGGAGTTATTGTTGGCTGGAATGAATGAACGTATCCGTAAGTTCTGTCGGTGGGCGTGACGTTTACAAATCCCGGGCACCTTGCGATGGCCCTGAGCTTCTGTGCCTTTGCATCTGGAGACGAGGGACAGGGTGTCCCTCTTGTCCCCTGAGCCCCGAGTCCCCATCAGCGGCGCCAGCTGGCTGCCGATTCAACTGGAGAAGGAAGGCGGACGACAGCCCAAGACCTGACTTGGCCTCTTGTCCCCTATAGGTTCAGAGACGTGCGTCGTGGATCCTCACAAGAGGACGAACTGTGGCTCCCCGGGAATCACGCCCTCCCAGTGCAAAGATAAGGGCTGCTGCTTCGACGACACTGTGCGTGGAGTCCCGTGGTGCTTCTTCCCCGTGGCCGTGGACAACCCGCCCGAAGGTAGGGCCGGGGCGGCTCTGGGGGGTCTGAAGGTGTAGGATGAGTGACGGGACGGCCCTGGTCCGCACTGCCGGCCGTGTCTGCACGCCCAACGGGGGCCGCGGGGTGGCCTTGGGGGGTGGCGTCGGGCCGACGTCGGGCTGGGGACACAAAGACCGGGCTGAAACGTCGCCCGGCGAGGAGCTCTGTCTGCTCGTGGCTTTTCTTCGCGTGGCTAACCGGAAGCCTCTGACGAATCCTGGTTGCTCCTTACCTGCCGCTTGGCTGCAGTGGAACAAACGCCAACCACGATATGAGGCTGGAGCGAGTTTTCCAAGGAAATGTCCCCCTTGGGCTGCCGAGTCCAATTTCTGTGGTTCTTTACCTCTCACTGCCTCGCGCCTTCTCCCCCCGCCTCACCCTACAGAGGAGTGCTCCTTCTAGACGCGCTTCGGCTGAGCCTCGCCAGGAGCGGCCATGGCCTCCCCGGTGGCCGGGAGCCCAGCCCTCGGGGCCTCCGCACCTGCACCAGCGCTCACGGCGTGGACGGACTCACACACTCCCCTGCTCGAAATTGGCTTAAAGATTAAAAGACATGGGTGTTACTCGCGTTTTCAGTTCTTGTGAAAAACTGCACATGATTGGACTTTGCGAGGGCCTGAGGAGGGAATGACGCGCTCACCGTGCCACCAAGGCCTCCTAGGCGTGTGTCAGCGGTGGGCGTCAACCCATAAGCCTGCTAGATGGTCTCGGGCAAAGCTCGCGTCCTGGGGAGGGCGGTTGGTCTGGTCCCCGGCACCAGAGGGGTGGGCTCACCCCCGTGACATGGAGCCCCAGGCCTTTCCCCGGGGACCTGCCGCCCACTCCCCACCTTCCTTCTTACCTGACTCCCACTCTACATAAAGCGGAGGCGAGCACTCACTCTCCCAGCCTCTCGAAGCTGCAGGAGGCTGCGTGGCTTCCTTCTGACTCTTGAGGCACAAGGGAGTCTATTCCGAGGCTCTGGGGAGCGACTTTTCCTCCTTGGGAGAAGAGCTCCCTCTGGCGGTCCTGGCCAGGCTCTGCAGCCTTGCCTTCGGACGCTGTGTGCTCTGAGGGTGTGATGTGCTGCTCCAAGCAGCCGTTCTGTGCTAATGAGGAAAAGGCATAGAACTAGAGGTTTGACACCCCTGGGCTCCTGATTTGACTCACCCACCTTGAGACTTCATGTTGAGTAAACCCAAATGTCCCGACGGGTTAAACGACTGCTCGTTTGGTCTTCTGTTCCTCGACCACACATAACCAAGGCCCAGCCACCGTGGGGGGAGAGGGGTGCAGCGAACTCTCACCCAACGTGAAAGTCCTTCGGCAGAGTCCTCCCTTGAGCTGTTAAAGGAGCAGGCAATCTATCGGTTTCCTCCTTCACACCCGGCACTCCCCCCCGGCTACTCCCTAAGCCCTTGGTGTGACGCAGGCTCTCAGCGGAAGCTCGGGGTCCGTGTCAGGAGTGAACGGCAGGTGTTGCGGGGACAGTTAAAAGGCATATCTTTCTGTTTTCGAAACCAACTCCCTTACAAATGATATCTCGTCCTTATCTTCCCAACTGACGAGGATGGGCGGGAGAACGTTTGCCAGTCTCCCGCGTGAGCAGGCACACAGCCCGGCCAGCCCAGCCACCCTCCTGGATCACGGGCTCTCCAGAATCCGGGTCTGTGATAATTTCAAGGATGCAGCTGAGAGAAAGGAGGGGGTGGAGGACGCCTTCGCTCCTTCCCGTGTCACACGGGACCTAGCGTGCTGGACAATAGACGACTTCTCTGCTGGAGCCAACAAGCAGGGCATGTGATTGTGAGATGCTCCCCCCCCCGACTCCCCCAGAGGGCTGTGTGGCTCAAGCGGCACTTTCCGTGACCCACTGACTGGGGGCTCCTTGATCGCAGTGCTCCCGTGGCTGGGAGTGTCCAGCAGGGACGGGCCTTCCTCCTGGCCCATGCACCAGGAGGGGCCCCGGACCTGGTGACTAGCTGTGTCCCCACCTTCCTTGCATTTCCCTGGATTTCTGCCCGGTGAGGGCGGGGTGGGGGGAGGGGCTGAAGGCTGGTAGTGTCTCCAGCTCCCCCTCCCATCATGTGACACGGGGAGAAATCCGGGTCCGGCATCCGCTGGGGACCATCCAGGATGCGTAGCTGTGTGATCTTGGCCCCACCATCTGGACTGCAGACTAGAGAGAGCCTGGGGACTCTGCAGGGATGGCCCTGCCTCCAGAGGGGACACGCGGCCTTCTGTCCCTGCCTGGGAGGTGGGGCACAAGGGAGGTTCAGTTTGGTCTCTGCTACTCTGTCCTTGTGGAAAATCGCACCCTGTCCAAGAATCCCGCCAGCAGACTACAGACAAGGGGAGGGCGAGAGAACACTCAGGCGGCAGCGGGGGTCCTGACATATCAGAGGGGTGGGGCGCCCCGAAGGCTCTAGGACTCGAACTGCCTTGGCGACACTCAGTGTAAGCTGCTCTGTGTCCCTTGGTCCCTCGTCCCTTGGTGGCCCGCAGCTCCCTGAAGCTTTGCTCCGGGGGCTGGGGAGCCCGAGGGGTAACGTGGGCGCAGAGGCTGGAGCTGGGGTCAGGGGCACTGGGGGCGTGCGGCTTTCTCCTCGGGCCCAAGGAGGGAGGGTGCCTGGCAGAACAGAGAGGCTCTGTGGTGGTGACAGGGGCTGTGTCCTCAGCGCTGGGAACACAAAGGAGTCACTGCTTCATGGGTGGACCTATGGCCCCCTCCCGGCCCCCTCCCAGCCCCCTCCTGACCACCCTCCCAGGCCCACTCCAGCTCCCCACTGGACTCCTCCCGGCCCCCTCCCAGCCACCCTCCAGGCCCCCTCCAGCCCCTTCCTGACCCCCTCCAGCCCCCTCCAGACCC
>NW_026059615.1:0-44878 GCF_023721935.1 Panthera uncia | reverse complement strand
ATGGTGCTGAGAGGTTTTGTCCACATCTACAGAGTTCTGAAGAAAAGGAAGTATCGGCCTGTCCTGTCATACTCTGCCAAGGAATTTTGCAAGTATGAAAAGAACAGGCAGGCGTTCTCACATGTGAAGGGACCCAAGGACTGTAGCAGCCAAGGTGCTACTTACAAAAAGAGCTCAGCTGCAAAGTCAGTCAAGAAGAACAACGATGACAAAAAGTACAAGAAAAGCCATAGGAACAGAACTAGCTCAATATGCAACGCCAGAAAAAATAAAAAAAAAAAAAAAAAAGAACTAATACAAAATTTTGAGGAAAAGAGTGAGCCCAGAGTTTTATGTCTAACAAGCTATTGATCAAATATAAAGCCAATGGTCAGGCATTTTCACAGCTGCGGGAAAATGGAAGACCACAGCTTCAGGCCTTTCATGGCAAAGAAAAATGAAACAAAGGAGGAAATGAATTAGAGAATCCAGTATTAGAGAAGCTGTAGTAAAAGTACTGGTCATGAGCATTTCATTCATTTAAACCTAAGAGTTTAGTTCTATTATAAGAGGAAGTGATATTAAAACTATTGCATAGGGGCGCCTGGGTGGCTCAGTCAGTTAAGCGTCCGACTTCAGCTCAGGTCACGATCTCACGGTCCGTGAGTTCGAGCCCCGCGTCGGGCTCTGGGCTGATGGCTCAGAGCCTGGAGCCTGCTTCCGATTCTGTGTCTCCCTCTCTCTCTGCCCCTCCCCCGTTCATGCTCTGTCTCTCTCTGTCTCAAAAATAAATAAACGTTAAAAAAAAATTAAAAAAAAAACTATTGCATAAATGAAAATAACATAAAATCTGGAGGTGACAAATATCGGAAGAGTGTTAGATGGTTAGTTTTCACACTCTAACATTGAAGCAGGAGCTTAAACACGTAAGTCCAGCTCCTAGTTTCCATTCTCTTTTCATTCTTAACCCATTTCTTTGCTTTCTTTTGAGGCACATCAGATTGGTTTGTGTATTCTGTCTTCAGTTGTTTTCCTTCCATTCTTTCTTGAACCGACTCCACTCAGGCTTTTGCCACTAAGCGGGGTATCACCTCTGTTCTTCGTGATGACCCACATGTTGTTGAATCTAGTGGTCAACTCACGGACTGCATTTTACTTGACCTACTGGCAGTATTGGACACAGTTGTTCACTTTCTTCTCTTTCCAGACACTTGACTCTCTTGGTGTTCTCCCTCGTGCATCCATCCTTCTTGCATCTTCATTACTCTTTGCTACTTTTTTCTGATGCCTCTGGATATTGGAATGCCCAGAGCTCAGTCCTAGGACTCCTTGCTTTCCCTTTCCATACTCTTTTAAAGATTTCACCCAGTCTATTGACTTTTGTTTTATTTTTAAAAAATGTTTATTCATTTTTTAGAGAGAGACAGAGCATGAGTGGGGGAGGGGCAGAGAAAGGGGGAGACACAGAATCCGAAGCAGGCTCCAGACTCTGAGCTGTCAGCACAGAGACCGACACGGGACTAGAACTCACGGACCACGAGATCATGACCTGAGCGGAAGTCGGACACTTAACTGACTGAGCCATCCAGGGGCCCCTAGTCTATTGACTTTAAATACCAACTACATTCCAACCTCCCAGACATTCATGTCCAACTGCCTTCTTAACATATCCACTTAGAAAGCTAGTAGGAATTTTAATTCAACATGTCCAAAACTGAATTCATGACGTACTCTGAGAGCCCACTCTACCTTCAGCCTTCCTCATTTCAGTCAATGGCAACTCCATATTTGCAGTTCCTTGGGCCAGTATGCTGGAATTATCCTTGAATCCTCTTCTACCCTAGCCATATTCTGCATACAATCCATAAAGAAATCTGTTTATCTAAAGAAAAAAAAAGCTTTATTTATTTTTTTGAGACAGAGAGAGAGAGAGAGAGAGGGCACAAGTGAGCAAGGAGCAGAGAAAGAGGGGAAGGGAATCCCATGAGGGGCAGAGGGAAAGAGAGGGAGAGGGAGAGAGAGAGAAGTGGGTCTCACTCGAAGCGAGGCTCTTGTTCACCCAAAGTGGAGCTTGAGCTCACCCCATGCGGGACTCAAACTCACAAACCGTGAGATCATGACCTGAGCTGAAGTCAGATGCCTAACTGACTGAGCCACCCAGCACCACCCTCCCCTAAAAAGCTTTAAAACGCAGCCTAAATTCAATTGCTTCTGACCACTGCCTGCTGCTGCTACCCTACGTTGAGCCATCATTTCTCTCCTAGATTACCGCAACAGCCTCCAAACTACATTCTCAGCAAAGCAGCCAAATTATTTTAAAATAGAAGTCACATTTGTCTACTTAAAAGCCTTCAAAGTTTCCTGATTGCTTCAGAGTAAAGGCAGAAGTCTTTATAATGCTCTCTAAAGCCTTAAGCCAGGGTCAACAAGCTACTGTCTGAGAGCCAAATGTGACCAACCTATTGCTTATTTTCTTGTAACGTAGCCTGGGAGCTAAGAGTGAGTTTTACATTTTTAAATGTGTAGAAAAAAAATAAAAAGAACATTTAGTGACACATGAAAATTATACAAGATTCCAACTTCAGTGTCCATAAATAACATTTTATTGGAACAGAGCCATGCATATTCATTTATGCATGGTCTCTGGCTGCTTTCACCACTATTACAACAGCAGGGTTGAATAGTTGCAGTGAGACCATATGGCCCGCAAAGCCTAAAATATTTACTAACTGGCCCTTTACAGAAAAAGGTGGCCAACCACTGCTTTAAACAATCTGCTCTCTCTTGACCACATCTATAACTTCCCCTACGACTCCTCTCCCTTTGCTCCCTTTTCTCCAACCAGACCGGTCTCCTTGCTGTTGTTCCTTTGCTACATCAGGAATTTTTTCTTAGGGCCTTTGTACTGATCTTTCTCTCCACAATACTGTCCCCCAGATAGCCACAAGGCTAACATTTTTGCTCTCTTATATATTTGCTCTGGTAATTTGTGAGCCCCGTGTAAAATGAAAACACGCAACTCCAGGTTCAAAAATGATTAAGGATCCAAGTGACGTTAACAACAGAGCATTAAAGCAAGCACAGTGGTCACGTGCCTAAGAAACTGGCTGGCCGTCCTATTTCAAACAGCAACCCCTCCCCGAGGAGCCTCCAGGCCCCCTCCTCTCCTCTGCACTTTTTATAACACTTTTCATCATCCAACGTACTACATGGTTTATGTATTTATTATATTTATTATTTAATATCTGTCTCCTCAGCTAAAATGTAAGCTCCATATGAACAGGGATCTTTCTTTCTTTCCTTTACTGCTGCATTTCAAATACATAGTATTGTACCTGGAATATAGTAGGTGCTCAGAAAGTAAGTGTAATAAATTTTATTGAAAAAAGTGTATGAAATCCAGCAATTACCATGGTTTTATTTTATGTTATTCTTATTTTAAACTCAAATAAAACAAAATATACTTATTTATTAAAAAGAGCATTTCTGGGGCACCTGAATGGCTCTGTGAGTTAAGCTCTGACTCTTGATTTCAGCTCAGGTCATGATCTTGCAGTTTATGAGTTCGAGTTGCATGTTGGGCTCTGTGCTGACAGTGTGGAGTCTGCTTGAGATTCTCTCTCTCTCTCTCTCTCTCTCTCTCCCTCTCTCCCTTTCTCTCTGCCCCTCGCCTTCTCTCTCTCAAATCAATAAACTTTTTTTTTTTTAAAAAAAGAGCATTTCTACTTGTGATTTACAAAATTTTTTCTGTCTGGCCAATTCTTCTTTCATTTGTACAAATATTGGCTAATAGGTACATAATATTAATAAGTACTCAGAAATATAGTTGATGGAATTAGCCCTCTAGGAAACTGCTGTTTGTATTTTGTAACTGTGTAGTATGTTCAGCTCCTAAGTTATGTACATGTATTATTTTGACAAAAACTAAAATTTAGATTTTAAAAAAGATAAAGGCTAAGAATTGAAAAAAAGTAGTATGAGTCCTCAGATTGAAAGTGACCATTTAGTATCAGGCAGAAGGGGAAAAAAATAAAACCACACCTAAACATAAAAGTAAAAATAAACTAAAATAGTGGAATTGCAGAACTTCAACGAAGAGAAGTGATAAAGGTTTGGTAAGAAGGGGAAAAAAGTAACATTGATAAAATTGACATAAACTTCAATGAATCCTTTTCTTACTTTCAAAACCCCTCACATAAAGCTCTTCAGAGCGGGTAGAACATTTTGCATTATTAGAGATGCAGTTTTGGTGGTAAACATGGGCAGAATTAGAAAAGAAGCCTTCACCTATGATTCTGTCCTGTTGATTTTATTCCAGGCTGCTATGCTTATTTGTGCAAAATTTTGGGTGCTGAGGGATCTCTGTCTTGCCAGGCCTGCATCCTCCCAGCATTATCTAGACAGAATTTTCTTGAATTCTGCTAGAATAAGAAAGTTGTGCAGTTTATCTGTAATATGCCTACTTACTCCAATCCTTTTATTTCTGTAGTTGGTGTTTGTCATTTGTGATCATCCAACATCTTTGCACACTGTACCTACTGCTGTTTGATCATTTCTTCCTTACGAATCCCACTTTCCCAACTAGAAGTCAGAAACTCATGTTTCCTGTCTCACTCACAGCTAGTGATCAAGACTGTGACCTAGAATCTGGCAATCAGTGTGAGTCCTGGATTTCAAAGTAAGCAGCGTAAGAGGTGGCCATATATGTGAGAGAATCCACCTTCTAGGAAGTGCCATGGTGGACATGACTTGTTCTTCCAAGGCAGCAATGCTACGCTGCTGCCACCCAGTCCTGAGTGTCATTAGCTGTAGACAGTTGGACACTGTGCTATCTCAACTAGAGCCACCCCCACAGTAGACAAGCATTGTCTCCATCTCTCTCACTTTTCCAGAGATTCTGTGGGTCAAAACATATATTCTAATAAGTTCCATTATTGCTTGGATTAGCCAGATTATAGTTTATTACTAAAAACTGAGAACTCTGGCCATGAATAAAAAGCCTTCAATTAACATTGCACTCAATGGTGAAAAGCTGAAAGCTTTCCCTGCAAAATCAGGAATAAGGCAAGTGTTCCCTCTTTTGCTCCTTCTGTTCAGCATAGTACTGGAAGTCCTAGCCAGGGACATTAGGCAAGATGAAGAAGTAAGGTTTTTCACAGCAACAAAACAATAAGCAAAATGAAAAGGCAGCCTATGGAATGGGAAAAAATATTGGCAAACCATAAGTTGGATAAAGGGTTAATATCCAAAATATGTAAAGAACTCATACAACTCAATAACAACAACAACCCCCCCCCCAAGCAGTCCAATTTAAAAATACACAAGAATGTTCAAAGAATCCATCTAAAGGGCCAAAAGGTGCATGAAGAGATGCTCAACATCACTAATCATCAGGGAGAGCCAAATCAAAACCATGATGAGATATCACCTCACACCTGTTAGAATGGCTGTCACCAAGAAGACAAAACACAATGTGTCGGTGAGGATGTGAAGAAATGGAAACCCTCGTGCACTGTTGGCGCGAATGTAAATTGGTTCAGCCACAATAGAAAAAAGTATAGAGGTTTCTCAAAAAATTGAAACTAGAACCACCAGCAATCTCACTTCTGGGTCAAAGAAAATGAAAACATGATACTGAAAGATATCTATACTCGTACCTCATTGTAGTGTTATTCACAATAACCAGGATAACGGAGACAACTTGTGTCCACCAACAGATGTACACAATATACACAAATACACACATACACACACACACAATGGAACACTATTCAGCCATGAGAAAGAAGGAAATCCTGCCATTTGTGACAACATGGCTGGATCTTAAGGATATGATGCTAAACGAAATAAGTTAGTCATAAAAAGACAAATACTGCATGATTTCACTTACATGAGGTACCTAAAGTAGTCAAACTCTGTGACACAGAAATCGGGATAGTGGTTGCCAGGGGCTGGGGGTGAGGGAAAAGGGACGGTTGCTGTTCATTGGGTATAGACCCAGTTTTTCAAGGTGAAAGTTTTGGAAATCTGTTGCACAATAATGTGATTAAGTTGGGGCGCCTGGGTGGCTCAGTCGGTTAAGCGTCCGACTTCGGCTCAGGTCATGATCTCGCGGTCCGTGAGTTCGAGCCCCGCATCGGGCTCTGTGCTGACTACTCAGAGCCTGGAGCCCGTTTCAGATTCTGTGTCTCCCTCTCTCTCTGACCCTCCCCCGTTCATGCTCTGTCTCTCTCTGTCTCAAAAATAAATAAATGTTAAAAAAAATTAAAAAAAAAATAATGTGATTAAGTTAACCCTACTGAACTGTACATTTATGGTTAAGATGGTAAATTTTACGCTATGCTCTTTAAAAAAAAAACAAAAAATTTTAAGAACCCCAATTAATACAGCCTCCAGTTTTTAAGTTATTTAAACTCATATTTTAACTTTGCTTTGGATAATAAAGCTTTTTTTGTTTGTGTTGAGTTCAAGAAAGCCTTCTAAACAAGGTCTCTGAACAGCAGGCAGACCAAAGATGAGTGTCTCCTGAACAAGTGACACATGGAGGAGATGGGGAAAAGTCATCACTCACCAGGACATCTGGGGGAATCTCATAGTCAGACTGGATGTTGGAGATGCCAGCAGCTACCGTGGTGGTGACCATCAGCCTGGGCTTGTTAATCTGCTTGGCTTATTCATAAGCTTCACATGTCTCCTGTACATAGGAGAAAGTCTATGAACGTCAACTCTTGAGTTGATTTCCATGACCACTCTTTGAATTAAATTAATCTTTCCCATTCTTCATTCTTTAACATCCTCACTAGAATAGGATCCTTCATCTCCAACTGATACTGTAGGGAGCTAGGTTTTCTGTACAGCCTCAGTGATCTTTCTTAGACTGGTTGTATGCTTTCCAGCCAAAATGATATGGAACATGGCTCCCCTGCACTGGAATAGTAAAGAGATGCTTGTCCTGAGGAGGGTTCCCATGAGAGCCAGGGTACTCTCAAAGTCCAACCCATTAAACTCGTAAGGGTGCAGGAATTTGGTGATTGAGGCAACGAAGGTCTGGCGGTTCTGAGGAGTGGAGACCATGGCAGTGAAGCTGAGGGAGACCCAAAGAACACTGGGTGAGGGAACACCTTGGTGGTCCCAATACCTGGTAGTAAAATCAGTGTAGGAAGTCATCTCAAAAAACTTCTGGAGCGGTTCTAAAGTTTTAGCCACCAAAAGCCAGGAGAGTTTTCAGTCAACTATTTCTGAGGAAAAAGAAGCAGAGATTTGCTGATCAGAACAAATGGAAAGATCATTCATTTCAACATTAGCTGTTAGAGGGATTGATGCAGCCTCTCATACTGGTTTTCTTCGTTCTCATCCTTATTCCTAAATTGTGAGAGTGATTGAAGTAGGTGGCCTGAGGTTGGTATGTTTCAATGTCTCTACAGTTCTAATTACTGCCTTTGGAGTGAAGCCCCTGGCTGAGGACACTGAGTGCTTCATCAATGCCAGCCTTGAATTGCTTCCAAGTGGAAGATTGTTTTCATCTGAGTCCACAAGTACTTGGACTTTTCTAAATTTCCTTGGCAATGGAGCTGGACTTTAATTGACAACCACCTCCTGTGAGCCAGCCATTCCCCTTAATGTTAGAATCACCTCTGTATTGGAAATAATAAGCAAGCTTGAAACTTAACTGTGTGCTGCACGTCAGCCTATTTGGAATTGCAGCCTAGCGGCTGCTATGAAAGTTTTTGCTCAAACTACTCCTGAAGGTTAAAACATTTTGATCCTTGGTCCTTTCACTACTTACTTATTTTTTAGGTCATTGAAAGCTTGGTAGAGCCACATCTCTGCATTCACAGATAGTGATCTCATTTCACATCACAGCAAAGGCTTACATCAGTGAGTACAGAGGCAGGGGTTGGTACCCCCAGATTTGAACCCCCCCCCCCCGCCCAGGCATGGCAAGTACTGGGCCCAGTTAGTGAAGTGTCAGCTGATAGGAAGAACCCATTACTCAAAAGGTGAGAAACTATTGCAGAAAAAGCTCCCTAGAGAGTCAAACATAGCTTCAGAAACCACAGATTTCCAGATAACTTTCCTGTTTAAGTGTCAAAGGGAGAGAGAAGATCTGTATGAGAACCTTGTGTATTGCAGCAAACCCATAATTAGCAGGCAATTCAGGAAGATAGCTCTTAGAGGTAGCTCTGTCCCTCCAAGAGAATTAATGAACCTTAAAAATCAGAGCCTTAAGCCGGAAATGAAAGCTTATAGCTAGTAAACTTTGATTTAAATGTATTCTAGCTTCTTCCACATCCTAATAATAGCAATTTCTAATGCTTACTCAGCACCTGTTATATACCAAGTGCTACTATGAGTAATTTACTTAAATTCACTCATTAATCCTCACCAAAACCCTATCAGGTAAGTCCTATTATTACTTCCATTTTATTCATTTGGAAACTGAAACACAGGATAGTGGTAGAAGTCTGTTTAGCAATTAAAGCTGTTGCCCTGAGTAATAATTTCACCCAGGGAGAAATGAACCATCCACTAGCAGTCGGGAGTCCTGGTTTCTGGTTTAGATTCTGCCATGAACTCTCTGTATCTCTAGGACAAGTCATATGACTAATCTCTGTCTTAGTTTACTGGTCTGTGTGATGGGGTATTAATGCCTTTCCTGTCCACTTCTCAGAAAAGAGTTGTTTCAAAGACCCAGTAAGATGACAGGCTTGAAAATGCTTCAACAGAGCCAAAGACACCGTGTGCATCACTTCACCATACTATTTTTTATCATTAACATTCATTTTTAAGGCCACTATCAGTTGGTTTCAGCTTTTGGATTTTCGGGTCAATGATCCCAGTCCTGAAAATGTGATTAGGTAATTTCAAACTCTCTAAAAAATGAATTACTATTCTTTGTTTGAAGTAGAAAGACAAATGCTGAATTTCCAAATTATGAAGACAAAAAAGAACACTATGGTGGCCCATCCCAAGGATGCATACCTATCTCAGCTGTAAGCACAAGAAGCAGATCTTAAAGAAACATAATAATGAACTAGAGGAAGAGCAGCCTTTGTAAACTAGTGCTTTACTTGTAGTAGGAAACTTTTCCTGTTTTACTCTTTGAGTCTTTTTAATACTGTCTGTAGTCTCCCAACCTACTGAGGCTGATAAAACCTCAAGGTTTCTCCTGGAAACTCACTCCCCTTTGCTTCTACTCACAAGACCATTAAGGTGCCATAACCTTGAGACTTGTGAAGGGGAGTGGGGGGTGGGGAGGAGAGAGCAGGGCAGTGGGAGGCCTATCACTTGGGAAGGGACTCTGTCCCTGTACTTTTGCCAAAGGCTATCATCTCAGGCAATTTGTTTAAAAGTTTTTAAAGGGGTAAAAAAAAACAAGAGGGAGAGAGTGGCTCATAGGCACAAAGCTGTGGTGGTTCTTGCCAGGGAGGAGGGTGCGGTTGGCCATCTTGCCTCAGTGGTAGAGACTACCTCATCTAACTTGCCTTTTAGACTCTCCTTCTCCTCTCCCAAGACTTAACAGATTCTTCTTTACTGTGATTGCCCCTAAAGTAAATGTTGATCTTGGTAGTGTTCACAAAGCTCAAACCCATTTAAGAACCCATTATTGGCTGGGAAACCACTACTATCTTGATTTCGCTTTATGAGAAAAGATTGGGCTCAAACCCAGGAACCATACCAGTAAGCTCCATTATGGGGTGGCTTACATAATTCAAAATGGTTTATTTACAATGGACTATAGTCTGTTTGGATAGTGAAGCAACTAATTGACTATTTCACACTTTCTTTGACAGGCAGAAGCATTGGCTAAATTTACATTCATTCATTGTTTGCAGTCATCCATTCATTCATTGTAAGAAAGGTCCCTCCTTAAGCAAAGGGATAGAGGGGAGTAGCCTACTCTGTCTTTTTGCCCCCCAAATCTCCTTTCCTCCTATTTATTTGCCTGTTCCTGTTTTTCCTACTTCATCCTAGACTTCTATTGCTGAAGTGGCCCTAGCTTGGTTCCTCTTTGCTCAGGCTCCATCCCACAGCCTTGGCTGCCCCCAGCATAACATACCTGGCCACCAGACCCTGAGTTTAAGAGGTGACACTTCCCAGGTGTTTATTTTCCCCTAAGCCAACACTCTTCCTGTTGGCCACATTTTGTAAATGGTTCCAAATTTCTCCTGGTCACTGACTCACCATAGGAGTCTTTTTGACTTATCCCTTTCCTCTACTCTCCACAACCCATTGGTCACTGAGATATAGTGCTCTTCTCCTTGGTGCCAGAGTGCCTCCTTCTCAAGATGCTCTATTCCACTCTCTACCACCACTGCTCTTAGAGCTTATCATCTGTGGCAGTGTAGTGTGGACTCCCATTTCCTCATTTCCTTTTAAATCTAGTCTATATATGGCCCCAAGTCCCTAGAGGTGGTGGTGGTGGTGATGGTAAGGACTTTAATGGCTCCCCATTGCCACATAGAGTGAGTCCTTTCTCCTTTATCAGACTCTCCACAATCTAGCCTCAATGTACCTTTCCTGCCTTGCCTCCTGCTATCTTTTCAGTATAAATATTGCATATTAAATTATACCATTCTACGTGACCCAAACCATTCTCGTCTCTGTGCTCTTGCTGGAGCCATTCCCACTGTCTAGAAAATAGCATATATTCCTTCTGTACCCAAGTCCCACCACCATCTCCCAAATGCTTTCCACCATGACACCTTTCCCAATCATCACCTCTGGAAGTGATTGTCTTCTTCATCTCTGAATCTCTGGCATTTTGTTTTTACCACTCAGATAACTCACTGCTTATTCTAATGGACCATTTGTAGGGAAGAAGTGTGGAATGAGTGGAAGGGCCATACACGTTTAGGTTCAAAGCCTATTTACTACTTCTTGGGTGTGAGAAATTGGGGAAGTTTCTTAATCTCAGCTTCTTAATTTGTAAAAGGGGTATACAAATGTCTACTTTTCAAGGCAGTTCTTAAACCTTGAACTAAATATATATAAAGAAATAAAGTACATAATAAGCAACCTAAAATGATAACTGTAATTATAGAATAGTGCATATGTGCGTTATCTCCCCTCTGCTTATGAACACTAATCAAACCAATGTTGACTCTCATATCACACCTAAGTTCTATTTCCTGTGCAAAATAGGCCCCCAAATAAACATTGAACACCAAATGAACTAATTTTAGTAGGAGTAACCATTGTGAGTATTTTATCTACAAGAGCAGGCTGGTATAAGGGCATCTTTTGGAGCAGGAATATTCTGCCCCAAGTCATACCTTGTAGAAAACTGTGTAGACACGATCTTAGTGCAAGCATTAGGAATTGCTGGATGAATTTCAGTTGAGTTTTGTAGTCTGAGAAGGGCTGCTATAAAACTTGTAGCCATAAAAGTGAGGCACTGATGGGGCACCTGGGTGGCTCAGTCAGTTAAGCGTCCGACTTCAGCTCAGGTCATGATCTCACGGTTTGTGAGTTCAAGCCCCGCATCGAGCTCTGTGCTGACAGCTCAGAGCCTGGAGCCTGCTTCGGATTCTGTGTCTCCCTCTCTCTCTGCCCCTCTCCTGCTCATGCTCTGTCTCCCTCTGTCTCAAAAATAAATAAAAAACATTAAAAAAAAAGAAAAAGTGAAGCACTGAGGCAGTGTGCACATCAGGTACACCCGGAGGAAAGGCAAATGTGGTTTTTCTTACATTGTGCTCCAGCCCTCCCAGCTCCCCATTGTTCTGTCCTGTGTTTCTCTAGCTGTGTTTCAGAATGTTCCAAGTGTTCCTGTCCCTTACAAATAAAATGAGTGAGCTAGGGAGCACTAGCAGTTAATAGCATATACAGAGCTCTGCTGGTGCCTGTGGATGTGGACTCAGCCCTACCTCTGATTTGTTTTGAGTTTCCAATCTGTCGAATGGCATTGAGGTCCTGACCCTCCCAGATCTTAGGGCTCTCAGAGGAGTTCAAGGAAATTCACAATCGTGAACTTTGTGATAGTTTAGTAGTGGAGCTGCTTTCTTTGAAAGTTTTCTCCTCCTGTGTGGGCTCCTGGAAAGCCCTAGCGGGCTATTAGTATTCCTTTGTTCTGGGCTGTCTTTCAATGGTAAAGGCAGAACCCAGCCTATAATTCCAGGGCAGTACTGTTCATACCCCTCAAAGGACTTTAAGAACCAAGATCACAGCAGTAGTAAGGGCAGGGCGAGGGAGGGGGGCAAGAGGCAGATATACCCTTTAACCCAGGTACAATGTTCAATGGATGAGAAAGTGTCCTCGACTTGGCAGTCAGGACATGTCTAGTGTGATCTCTGCCATTAACATGCTGAAGGCTTTAGGTAAAGTCACTTAATCTCTTTGGCCTCCTATCTCATGTATTTGTAACAAATGATTTCAATGGTACCTTCTAGAAACAGATTAACATACTCTCATTCTGTCTCTCTCTTTCCCATGTGCCGTTATATCAGATGCTAGAATACCTAAACCTTTTAAGGAGAATACAGGGGCGCCTGGGTGGTTCAGTCAGTTAGGCGTCCAATATCAGCTCAGGTCATGATCTCGCGGTTCATGGGTTCGAGCCCCACGTCGGACTTTGTGATGACAGCTCAGGGCCTGGAGCCTGCTTCAGATTCTGTGTCTCCCCCTCTCTCTGCTCCTCCCCCATTCATGCTCTGTCTCTCAAATATAAATAAACGTTAAAAAAATTTTTTTAAATAGAATACATGGGGAGATTCTCAAATTCCCTATGTATTCTTTACTAGAATTTATTTGCCTCCAAACTAGTTTGCAATCTGAAGATTTTCCTTCCTTGCTTTCCTTTTCACAATTGCTATTCTTTCCAAAGAGGAGAAAAAACAGAATGTAAAATGTGGGTCAAAAAAGATTGTAGATTTAGTTCTTTCTCTTCAGTGAGGCAGTCAGTCAGCAGAGGTAGAGATGTAGATCTTTGTAAGACCCTGATGGGCAAGACCACACCCTTGAGGTTGAGGAGTGTCATCATCAAGAATGTCAAAGCCAAAATTCAAGACAGGGAAGGCTTCCCACTTAACCAGTGGCATCTGGTTTTTGTGAGTAAACAGTTGGAGAGTGGCCACACTCAGACTGCAATATCCAGAAAAAAATCCACCCTGAACTCAGTGTTTCTCCTGTCAAGTGACATTATTGAACCTTCCCTCTACCAGCTTTCCCAGAAATACAACTTCAACAAGATGAAATGTCCCAAGTACTTTCCTTGCCTGTACCCCCACACTGTCAAATGTTACAAGCCACACCAACAACTTGTACCCACAAGGGTGACTTCCCGCACAAGCTCCATGGCCCTGGGGCCAAAAAAAAGTGGGGGGGGGGAGGGTTGTAGATTTAAGCCTAAACATACCAGTAATTACAATGAATGTAAATAAACTAAATACTCTACGTATAAATCAAAGATTGATCATCTATTTTCTTATTTTAAAAATGCTTAAGTAATGCTGCTTTTAAGAAGCATACCACAAAGATACAGCAAGGTTAAAGTAGAAGGATGGAAAAAATATACCATGCAAACATTAACCAAACAAAGTAGATATAGTATACTGCTGTCAGACAAAGCAGACTTTAAGATAAGAAGCATCCTAGAAATAAAGAAGGACATATCATAACAATAAGTTGATCCAACAAGAATATATAGAAATTTGTAATCTTTATGATATATAAATTGACAGAACCGAAAGTTCACTATGATAGTGGGAGATTTTAAAGAACCTCTCATAGTAATAGAACAAAGCAGAAAGTTAAGTGTCTAGATCTGAGCACATGATTAATTTTAATTGACATCCATAAAACACTGTATCCAAAGTTGCACCATCACATTCTTTTCAAGTGCACATGAGGGCATGAGGGGGGTCAGAGAGAGCTCTCATCACAGAAAGCACATGCGAAGAAGAAATAGCCTAATGAAGAGACAGATTCCGGCAGGTGGGACACATAGGTGTGTGCAGACAGAATGCTGAGAGTGTTACCAAAGGAATTCACATATGGGGAACCATGTAGGAGGTATTAAAAAAAAAAGGCATTCTTCCAGTAAAGGTGAGTCACAAATTGGAAGGAAGAAATGAAGGAGGAGCAGTTCCCATCTTCTGTAACCTGGTGGTTACATACTCTACTCACAATAAATGCCATGGGAATACACCTGTATCAAGCCTGTCATTCAATAATGTTCATTCACGTATTTAATAATGATTTAATGGTTGCTTACCTTGTGTCAGGTACCATGTGGGTGCTGAGCTATATGAATAAACAAGACACAGGGCTCACTGTCATCAGTGCAGACAGAAACATAAGTGGAAAATTATGACCTGGTGAATTAAGTGCTACCAGACAAATTAGTCCAGAGTAACTATTAGAGCCAAATAAAAAGGAGTCCAGCTTGAGGAGTGGGAAGCTATGCATCTGGATATAAGGATCCCCCCCACCTCAAAAATGATCAGAGGTAGGTGAAGAGTCAGGAAAACATTTTTAGAGAACACCGTTTTTAGAATATCCATCATTTGGTATAGAGATACAGTAAAGACAGGGAGAGACGGGGGCAAGGGAAGCCCAACAGAAGTGATAATGCAAAAATTCACCACTGGAAAGAATAAAGCAGCTTTGTGATGCTGATGAGATGGAGAGGGGTCTGGGAAAGAAGACGCTTCTCTACATATATAGCAGGAGAGACAGATAATAATGGATTGTTCTGGAAAATGGGACTATGGGCAAGTGTGGAGCATTGTAAAAATGGCCACAGTGCTTTTGAGCTCTTTGCACCAGGAAGTAGAGATGCTTACCCCACCCTTTGAATGGGAGCTGGCCTTGTTACTCGCTTCCATTAACCGAATGCGGCTGGAGTGACACTGGTGCATTCTGGGCCCAGTCCTGAACAGGCCATGAAACTTTGGCTCTCACAGTCTCAGAATGCCAAGACTGCTACGTGAGTGGGGCCAGCCTGAGGGAAGATGAGGAACATATGGCCAGTCATGTTAACGGCCCTAGCTGACAGCTGGGCAACTCCCGGAAGCCCATCTAGTTGACTGCCAGCCGACCACAGATGTGTGAGTGAGGCCAGCCAAGACCAGTTGAAAAAGTACGCAGCTCAACCTAGCCCAAACTGCTGACCCACAGAATTGTGAACGAAATTAATGATTGCTGGCCTTTTAAAATTTAAGTTTTATTTTTTTTTAAGTTGTGGTAGAAAACATAAAATTTACCCTCTTAATCATTTTTAAGTGTATGGTTCGGTAGCATTTACTATAATCACATTGTCATGTAACAGATCTCTAGAACTTTTTCATCTTGCCCAGCCGAAACTCTGTACTACCCACTGAACAATTTCCCATGCCCCCTTCCCACAGCCCTTGGCAACCACCATTCCACTCTCTGGTCCATGCTTTTGACCACTCTAGATATCTCATGTAAGTGGAATCATACCGTATTCATATTGTTGTAACCAGCTTATTTCACCCAGCATAAAGTCCCCAAGGTTCACCCATGTTGTAGCATGTGAAATTGTGTCTGTCTTAAGGCACTATATTTTGGAGTGGTTAATGATGCAGCCAGAGTTAACCAATATAAAAAGGGTGGTCTCAAAGCTGAGTCATTAAGTCTGGGGTAAGGACTTTCAATCAGGTGAAAATATTGGTTTAGATATTATCTGGAATAGCAAGAGGAAAGACTTCAGAGCCAAACCACAAGCCATACAGGGAGGCTTAGGGGCCAGGGTAAAAGCCCATGAGCTCAATCCTCCTGGCCAGTGTTCCCTAAACTGCCTTTTAGAATGACATCAACAGGTGTTGTGTTCATGATAAAAAGGGTTCTTTGGTTGTTGCAGAAATGCTACTTATGAGAAGCACTCTTAGAAAATCACTTATCATTAAGAGTCCTAAGAAACCCTCTTTGCTTAATCTGGCATTGCCCAAACATGTCGATTTGTGGAATTTTTCTCCCAGGTTTGTTACATTACCATCCTTCAGAACACACCAAGAAGGGGCTAACTATAGACAGTATTTCCCAAGTTGTTAAACTTATGGCATCTTTTCATCATGTATATTTATTGATATTTTAGAGTACATAGTTTAATAAACATTGCATCTCTCTTCAGTAGAAATATACTGGGAGCCACATATGTAACACTGAATTTTTTTTTTAATTTTTTTTGGGAATGTTTATTTATTTTTGAGAGAGAGAGAGACAGAGACAGAGCATGAGTGGGGAGGGGCAGAGAGAGGGGGAGACACAGAATCCGAAGCAGGCTCCAGGCTCTGAGCTGTCAGCACAGAGCCCAATGCAGGACTTGAACCCAGGAGCTGTAAGATCATGACCTGAGCTGAAGTCGGACGCTCAACTAACTGAGCCACCCAGGCGCCCCATAACTGAATTTTTTAATAGCCACCTTTAGAAAAGTAAAAAGAAACTGGTAAAATTAATTCAATATGTTTTATTGAATCTAATTTATCTGTAATATTATTTCATCATGGACTGCTCTACTCATTTACATAATTTATATATAAGTTATTGAGATGTTTTACTTGTTTTTTTCCCTTAGTTTTCAAAATCCGGGGTGTATTTCACACTTAAACACACATCTCAGTTTGGAGTAGCCATGTTTCAAGTGCTGGGACTAGCGGCTACCGTATTGGACAGCCCAGCTCTGAAGAGACCAGCAGAGAGCTCAGATCTGGTTTTTCCAGGCTTCCTGTAGGTTTGCTTGGATTGGTTGTAGTTTGGACTTAGGCCTGCCCTTTCTTCTGAGGGATGCTATAGAGAGCATCCATATATAAAAGAGGCCTGGTGTTTATTGTAAGGATGTTCATCCTAACATTATACGGTGTTCTCTTTGTAAATATCCTGGGGGAAGTAGATTTCTGCTCCTGGAATCTAACATAGTGGTTTTTTTTTTTTTAATTGTCTTGTTGGTTTTTTTTTTCTTTATGATTTTCTGGACATTATAAATTGTGTAACTCATTTCTTATTTTTCATTGGCTACCATAAATACAGAATGGCCACATATAGCATTATAAATTGTGTAACTCATTTCCTATTTTTCATTGGCTACCATAAATACAGAATGGCCACATATAGCATTTCCCAAAATGTGTTTAGTCTATTACTAGCTTGCAAAACGCTAGTGTTATTTAGAACACATTTTGCGAAATGCTTCAGCTGATGGAGCAGCCACCTGTCACATCCAAATGATAACTCTGTTAGGGATGTAAAAAGAAAAACAGAGTGAAGGAGTGAGGAAATAGAGACAGCAGAACAAGAAGGGAGCAAGTGGCAGTGGGGTGGGCACCCGGTCCCACAGACTTGCCTGCCTCGCATCTGGGCACTTGGAACTTTTGGCCAGGAGATTTTAAAAACCCAGGGCCCCACTTGCCCTTTGTTGCTGGGGATGGTGGTAACTGCCCCTGGTTGCACCGTGGTGGCCCACATGGGCTGGCGGGAAGGGAACCCCAAGAGCTAGGCCAAGTGGCCTTGAGCGTCTTCAGACACCTGGGTATCCGGCACCCCAAAGAGGGTACGGGCACTTCACTCGTTTTCCGAGCAGGACCTGATGCTCCCTCCAGCCTGCTGGAGGTGCAGTATTTCCCTTGGATTCTGGCCAGCATTTGTCTTGCTTGACAGCTCAATCCACCTTAGGGTTGTTGGATACGCCTACAGAGGATTTGAGACACTCTTGACAACCTGTAGCAATAGATCACCCACCAGTGGGTGGATGAAGGGCGCAGGTAGCTGCGAGAATTGTGAAGTGCAAGAGGTGTTGTTCACGGACACCTCCAGAGCACCGAGTGTCACTTTGCCTTTAATTTCCTCTTTCCGGGGACAGAGATGGGGATTCCATCACTGTGCCCTCCCCACCCTGTCGCGCGTTCTGTCCCATTCCGCCTTGCCGGCAGGCCAGCTTCCTGCCGCCGCTTCAGCTCTGTAAGCGGAGATTTCGACGCCAAGGCCATCCCCTCAGCCCAGCGCTCCTCCACTCGGACATCCCTCGAGAGTGTATGGGGTGGCGGGACCCCATCACCAGCGGGAGAAAAGGGATGGTGGGGGCCGGGACGGGAGGGGGAGGGAGCGCTGAGTGCCAGCAAGTGCGCTCTCCCGGCGCGCCGCTAGGGGCGCTCTGGCTGGGCTCCAGTCCTGCGGGGGACAGAGGGTAGGGGTCGGGGAAGATCGCTGTCGCGGCCCCGCTCAGGGCGGAACATTCTGCGCAGGCGGGAAGGGTGCGGAGGGCTGGCTGCGCGCGGGATGGCACCGAGCGGAGTCGCCACTCGAGGGCGACACTCGATTCTCCCCGCGCCGCCTGCGAGGTCCGTGCCACGCGGAGAGGGCGACCGGTCTGGAGCAGCATGATGGCTCCAGGTTCTGGGTGGGGTGTACTGAAGTCGGAGGAGGGGGTCCTAAATCACAGGGTGGTTCCACCGGACCTACTCCACTCGGCTTTTCCCTCAGTTCTGAGTAAGATGCAGAGACCGGAGCCTGGGCTGGGAATGAGGGGTGGTATGGGGTATAGTCGGGCCAAAGGAAGGCACAGAGTGTGGGGCAAGGTCAGGCACTCCCTGGCCACCCTGCCAGCTTTGAAATGCCTTTTCCTGCTGAATGACTTTAGGCAAGGCTCTCGGCCTCTCTGCGCCACTTTCCTCTCTGTAAAATGCGGATAATCACCATGACTACTTCAGCGGGTCCTTACGAAGATTCAAGGAGTTGATGGTTGATGTTTATTGAGTGCTGTGAGCACAGGGCCTGTTTATAGGGTGCCGTGTACGTGTTGGTTAAATAAATAAAGCAGAAGGAAGGGACTTGGAGCTGAGGACTGGGGAATACCAGGGTGATTTCCTTCCTGGCCTAGCCAGGGCAATGAGATAAGGGGTGCGTGGACTCTCAAGATGAGGAGAGTAATCCAAACACATGGACAGATGGCTAAAGTGCAAGCCGCAGGGCTCGCAGGGGAATCTGGGGAAACCCTGGGCCAGAGATGCTGGGCTGTGCAATATATTCAAGTTTTCTTTTTATAACTCGCTTACAAAACAGCTGGGTCAGCACTTGGTGCAAATCTGGGGTCTTCTATTTTGCCGACCTAAGAGAACATTCAGTGTATAATGGAATGTCTGGCCAACAATTCTGAATCCCTTCACATAATTCATCATCCACACCCAGACACATCCAAACCCGGACACTTCCAAATCCAGAAATATTTAGTTTTGATTGTTTTGCTATACGAATAAACTTATCAACTATTTCCATTAACACTATTTTCAAAAATATTTTTTTCTAAAAAATAATATATATCTGCACAGTAAATCAAAATGTAAAGACCTGAGTAATTATTCTAGCTATATATTGCAGCCACTGTGGAAAACAGTATGGAGGTTCCTCAAAAAACTAAAAATAGAACTACCCTATGAACCAGTAATCACACTACTGGGCATTTACCCCCAAAATACTAAAACACTAATTCAAAGGGATATATGCACCCCTATTTTATTGCAGCATTATTTGCAATAGCCAAATTATGGAAGGAACCCAAGTGTCCATCAATCAATAGATGAATGGATAAAGAAGATATGGGGTGTGTGTGTGTGTGTGTGTGTGTGTGTGTGTGTGTGTATTATTTGGAATGGAATCCATTATTGGATTATTGTATGGAATATTATTTGGCAATCAAAAAGAATGAGATCTTGCCATTTGCAACAACGTGGATGGATCTAGAGTGTATTATACTAAGTGAAATAAGTCAGAGAAAGACAAATATCATATGATTTCACACATATGTGCAATTTAAAAAACAAAACAAAATAGCAAAGGTAAAGAAAAGAGGGAGAGAGAGACAAACCAAGAAATAGACTCTTAACTATGGAGAACAAACTGATGGTTACCAGAGGAGAGGTTGATGGGGGGTTGGGTGAAATAGGGGATGGGAATTAAAGAGTACACCTATTGTGATGAAAATAAAATAAAATAAAATGATTAAAAAACAAACAACAGGGGTGCCTGGGTGGCTCAGTTGGCTGAGCGTCCAAGTTCAGCTCAGGGCATGATCTCGCAGTTTGTGAGTTCAAGCCCCGCGTCGGGCTCTGTGCTGACAGCTCAGAGCCTGGAGCCTGCTTCAGATTCTGTGTCTCTCCCCCTCCCTCTGCCCCTCCCCCACTCACACTCTGTCTCTCTCTCCTTCAAAAATAAATAAACATTAAAAAATTTCTTTTTAATTAAAAAAAAACAATGAAAACAAAAATCTGAGTAATTATTCTTGTGACATATTGACAAACTTCAATCAGTTTCTTATCCATAGTTTTAGTATGGCAATACAGGCACTTTTCTGAAGAATGGAGCTTTCAATATTGTGTTATTGTTTTTAATTTTTTTTCATAATATTTTCTGAAATCTTTTTTGAAGTTGCTCTTCATAGTTCATTATTTTAAGATGCTGATACCATTTGTGTTAGTTTGGTAGGGCTGCCATAAAGATATACCACAGATATGGCTTAAACAACAGAATTTTATCGTCTCACAGTTCTGGAGGCTAAAAGTCCAAGGTCAAGGTGACTGCCGGATTGGTTTCTTCTGAGGCCTCACCTTGGCTTGTAGACAGCTGCCTTTTCCCTGTGTCTTCACATGGTCTTCCCTGTTTGTGTGTCTCAGTCCTGATCTTCTCCTCTTATAAGGACACCAGTCATACTGGACTGGGGTGCACCCCAGTTATCTCATGCTACCAGTCACCTCTTTAAAGGCCCCATCTCCACATAGTCCCATCCTGAGGCACTTCAACATATGAATTTTAGAGGGACACAATTCAGCCCACAACACAGCTTCTACTGATTTTTGTTTGTAGGCCAGAAAATTTTTAATTGGGAACAACTCTCTCCAGATGTTCAGAGGAAAGTCTGCTCAATGGGGGGTATTTTCAATTGTAATTTTTTTTTCTATTCAAGTGTTTAAATATTTCAACTCAAATATTTTCACAGATGCTATTTTCTTTTTACCTCCATCCAGGGAAACTTTTTTGAAACAAATATATATCGTTTCAAGTTTATTTATTTATTTTGAGAGAGAGAATGCATGCGCTTAGCTGAGGAGGAACAGAGAGAGAGAGAGAGAGAGGGAGAGAGAGAGAAGCCCAAGCAGGCTCTGCATCATCAGTACATCAGTACATTAGTACATAGCCGGATATGAGGTTCAAATGCAAGAACCACGAGATCATGACATGAGCCAAAATCAAGAGTTCGACACTTTACTGACTGAGCCACCAGGTGCCTCTAAGCAAATATGTTTTTAAGACAAAACTCTTAAGTTATCTCTATGACTCTTGAACAATTCCCCAAATTTAGATGCTGCAAGATCATAGGCCTTTTCATTCAGTTCCTTAATAATCTAATATAGTAATAAATGTATCTAATTAAAAATAGTGGCTAAAAAATAGTAGCTCCATCAAAAGATTGAAATATTTCAATTTTGAGAATTTCAAAATTGTATGTTGTATAGCATTTGAGTATCTATTTGAGTTGTTCAATGCCTTTTCCAGGGGGCAAAATCTTTTTTTTTAAATCACCTTACTAAAACCTCAGAAGCTCAAGTGTTTTGGAGCCTCACCCATTGAATACTCTGACAAAATATTTATAACTGATTTGGAATAAAACGCAACCAAAATTTAGAGGATTTGTGTTTTTTTTTTTTAAGTTCAGCATCACTGTGGAACACTTCAAAGTCACTGAGAAGTAATTCTTCAATGGTCCAAACATTTCTAAAATCCAAGAGACAAAAGGCAGCAAAGAGAGAAAGCAAGTATTGCCACCCTGATGGACATTTTCTTGTATTTCAACATCAGTGTTGTAAAAAACAAAAAACAAAAAACAAAAAAAAAAAAAACCAGCCATAGATCAAATAAAAATGTTTGAAAATTTGACAACTTTTATTTTGCATGATAGGATATCATGGGTTTTTTTGGACACATCAATGAGTGATTTGTGGCCTACACCCAATCCCCAGGGCATTTCTGTTTTGTATGTTTTTTTTTTAATTTAGAAAAAATATTGTTTTTACATCAAGTTGTGCTCCATTAATACTTGACTTTATTATTATCACAAAAAAAATTTAATTTTCTTTCTTTTTTTTTTAACATTTATCTATTTTTGAGAGACAGAGTGTGAGCAGGGGAGGGGCAGAGAGAGAAGGAGACACAGAATTAGAAGCAGGCTCCAGGTTCTGAGCTGTCAGCACAGAGCCTGACGCAGGGCTGGAACCCACGAACCGTGAGATCATGACCTGAGCCGAAGTCAGATGCTCAATCGACTGAGCCACCCAGCTGCCCCAAAAAACATTCATTTTCAATGTTGAGCTTTAAACTGAATTTACAATAGCCTTTACAATAATGTCAGATGATTTATCTTTGACAAAATGAACCCTCAAAAGCTTTACTTTTATTTCATGAACCGGGTGAAAAAAATTCAACCATTATTACAAGTAACTTATGTGATTTTTTATTTGAAGCATCTGATGACTTTGATATGAATTTGACATTATTTAATAACTTGTGGGTTTGTTCTGCAAATAGAGCTCCTCTTTTACACATGTATAAACAAAAAACATGGAATAGAAAAAAAGAGAAATTAATTTGGCACATCTATCATTAGACCTACCTAAATGAAAATTTATGCTTTATTGGGTAATACAAAAAAACACCTTTGACAATTACCTTTATTAAGTCATGGTATTGAGGTCAAATCCTCTTAGAGTAACTAGTACTTCTGGGCGCTCCTGGGTGGCTGGTTGGTTAAGCGTCTAACTTTGGCTCAGGTCATGATCTCGAGATTCACGAGTTAGAGCAGGGCATCAGGCTCTGTGCTAACAGCTCAGAGCCTGGAGCCTGCTTCAGATTCTGTATCTCCCTCTCTGCCCCTCCCCCACTTGCGCTCACGCTCTTTCTTTTTCTCTCTCTCTCACTCTCTCAAAAAATAAACATTGAAAAAATTTTTTTTAAAAATTAGTACTTTTCAGGTAGATGCCGATCCTTGTTCAGCAGATTCGTGTCTTTTGGGTCTTATGCAATATCAAACAGCACCAGGGGGGAGAGCAAATGTCAACTAACATCTTAGCAAGTTATACATTTGTCTGGACTTCCTTGGAAAATGAAAATCGAGTACTTAGTTCGTCCTTATATAGACACTTTAAATTTCTTTTTCTTAGCTCATCGCTGCCAAAAGCATTTACTTACAAAATAAAAAAGTGTTATCCAATGATAAAATAACTAAGTGGCTGTGGATTTATGCCACACCATAACTGACAAAGCCCGTAGCAAGAGCTTTCAGACTACTTGACAAGCTCAGTGGTAAGACTGCTTGGCTTCTGTCTCCCTGTTCATATCCCACACACTCTTAACCTACAATTTCCCACATTTGCCACTGATCCCTCCACTGGCGGGGCCACCGAGGACCGTGTATATCTCTCGGGCTATGTATGGTTCAGGCCATGGCACAAGTGGCTGGTCACCAGGACCTCCCCAACCAATCCTGGAGACTAGACAGCTGTCTCTAGCCACTTCCACCTAAGCAACTGCCAATTTACCAGCAAACATCCTGCCAGTGGTCATGGCAAGAGGCTATCATTAAGCTTTGTCAGAAAGGGCCAGGAAAGGAAAACTTGCTTATCGCTAGCGAGCATTTAGATGTAACCATGTGTTCAAGTGCCTGCCGTCTGTCCGGGTTTTGTCAGAAGAGCATAACAGCAGAACCCTCCAGCCCATGTCCATGGGAGCTGGTTAGTGGGGAAGCACTTCCTCTCTAGTGAGCTGCATTCTTCCTCAGCTTCTTCAGCTTGGTAACCAGCTTGAGGACAGGTAGTGGCCATGCTGTCCCCAGGACGCTGGGAGCAAGACCTCGCACCCTTGCTGTAATGTGCCTTTTCTTTTAACTTTCTTGGTGCCTTCCCCAAGGGAACTGCAGGCTACATTTGGGTGTGGTGTGACAATAAAGACAGTAATGAGGTAATTTTTTTTTAAGTGAGCTAATTTTGGAATCAGTGCTGACGGTCTTTGTTCCCATGGAGTGCTCAGACTATCCTGACATTGCGCTCGGTCCTCAAATAACCAGTATGGCTCGTGTGGGGTTGTTGAGCCCTGGAGTTGAGACATGAGTAAACTTGCTGACGGGAGAGTTCCTGAAGGAACCTCCTGGGGGGCTGTTCCACACCTTGGTGGTTCCTTCCAGGAAGGAGCAGACCCGGGGGAGGCACAGGAGGAACAGTCCTGACTCAGATGTTCCCTGCTCTGCTTGGGCCACCTTTCCCTCGTCCCTCCCCTTTTTTTCTCCGCACCCCACCAATCCTGCTGGAAGTAAGAGTTCATGGTTCCAGTTTCACCCCCAGCTCCCCTGCTTTACTCCAGTCTGGTTGCACAGTGAAGAAGTCACTGGCAGGAAACTGTAATTTCATTTGACCTTTACGTGATATTCAGAGAAGTTAAGTCATTTGTCTAAGATCACCTAGTTGGTAAGGTGAAAGAGCCAGGATTCAAACCAACCTTCTCTTTCCCATGATGTCTTCCAGCAGGCACTCAGGTCCTGAGAGCTTGACCTTAAAATCTGCCCATTGGATTCCCAACTGGACCAAAGGGTCAATTAACCCATCCAATAAGCTGATCAGGCATTCCTGGGTTCTGCCGCTTACTAGTCTGTGGGCTAGGGAAGGCATTTAGCTTCTCTCTGGTTCAGTTTCTTCCACTTTAAAAAAAATTTTTTTTTTTAACTGCAGTGTTCTTAACTTCATAGTGTTTGTTGTGAGGGTTACATAAATAACAAGTGAAAAGCATCCGGCATAATGCTTGGCACACAGTTGTCACCCAGTAAATATGCTAAGCATTTAACTGGCACAAGATCCATTTTAGGTTAAATTGGTGGCTAGCTCATAGGATGGTGTGAGGCAAACTCCTGGGGACAGTGTCCACGATGAATCCCTCGTGGATGGCACCGCCCGGGACACATAGAATACAGTGCTGAGGATCCAGTAAGAAAATGATGCAGAAAAAAATGACAGCAACTGCCTGTCCTGGGAAGAATGAGGCTAATAGCTCACCAGAATCAGCTGATAGCTGATAAATACTCTTATTATCCCCATTTTGCTGATGAGAAAAGTGGGGCACAGAGAAGGTAGATAGCTTGCCCCAGGTTGCACAGCCAGGAAGTCAGTGGCAAAGCCAAGAGGTGAACCCAGGCCGTCTGATTCCAGATTGTGCTCTTCTGCTTCTTGAGAAAGTGATGATGACCAGAAGAATGAAAACACTGAACCAGTTAGAAAATCAGAGAAGTGCACCGGTAACGTCTACCCTGTGGTAAGAAAATCTGAACACTGGGGCAGTGTTTAGGGGTGTCTGGGCACTAAGTTCCCCCACCGCAGCAATGCTTGTCACCCTGTTCCTCAGTATGCACATCTGGTGTTTTCTCAGTCATAAGGGAATATTCAAAGTCCCTTAGAAAGAAATCCCCTAGCATCCAGCTCTCACTCCCCTTTGGATCACATGGCCATCACCAAGCCTCTCCTCCACAGAAATTTTGCTGCTGCCACCACTTAGAAACATGACCTTAGGTTCCCTGCGTCCCCGTTAGCTCCTTCTGCAAATTAGGCCTGTATGACCGCCTTCGGGCGCTGCGAGGATTAAATCGGTTTGTGAAAGTGTTGTTCAGAGTTTAGGTTAAAAATCATTTTCCTCAAAAACAAGAACAAAAGCAAATCATTTTTCTAGAAGGAAAGGATTAGAAGTGAGGGAATCAGGGGGAAATTTATGGTGAAATTAAGGTGTCTGAACCCAGAAGGAGCCTTAGACCCAAACAGCCTTAGTCCCTGCTTTGGGCACCGTGCTTTAGAGGAAGAATTGCAAACTTTTCTATAAAGGGCCAGATATTTTAGGCTTTGCAGGCCATACTCTCTGTCTGTGGTAACTTCCCAACCCCCAACTTCCCCACCACTAAGGAAGGAAAGCAGCCATAGGCAATATGTAAACAAATTGGGAGTAGCTGTGTTCCAAAAAAATTGTAATTACAAAAACAGGCAGTGGGCTGGATTTGACCTGGGGGGCCATAGCTGCCTACCCCTCTGCTTTTGGTGGGTCCACTCTAGTCCTCCAGCAGCTGTACCCCCACCATGAAACGAAGACTCCTCTAAGGGCAGGCACATCCACCTGGAATTCACATCTCTCCTCTTCTACACCGTGACCCAGATACTCAGGATTCCTGCCCAAATAGCCTGGTTCCCACTTTCAGGGTCTGAATAGGCCTTTTCCTTGGTCCCATCATCCTGAGTGTGGACTCCAAAGCTGGCATACACATGTCTGGCCCAGAGGATCTTGTGTGTGTGTGTGTGTGTGTGTGTGTGTGTGTGTGTTGGGGGTGGGAGTGGGGTACAGACGAAGCATGGGTGCCAAGACTGAGGTGCCCCCAAGTGTGTGTGTGAAGCCTCTGCTCTGTGAGAGGCTGAAAGGGAGAAGTGGGGTGTGGCCTGTGGGCTGAGAGCCGAGGACACATGCTGCCCCAAGCTGGTGCAGAATTCTCAGGAGCCTGAGAATCCTGAATTCAAGCCTGATCTTCTAGGTTGTTGTGAAATCCTGTTTGTTAATGTAGGAGTATAAATCAGATTTTTAACAGTTAGCACTTTTAAATATTTAAACACACGATACACAAGCCTCCATTTGTACCCCAGCCTTACACCACAAGGTCAAGATTGCACAAATGAGGCCACGCTTGCTGGAACAAAATGATTTTTTTCTTCCTCGTGCCTCAGGGAATGAGCCAGCAGCTACAGGAGAGCAAAGCCAGGCCCAGTGCAAGGTCTGAGAGGAAGTGAAGGGAAGGCCTAGAGGGGGAGATTTGGAGGGCCCCGTGTAGCCTCCAAGAATCCTACACAAGAATTCCTGGAGAAGGAGCATGTGGTAAGGTCACCCTGCCTACTGTGGTATAAGTTAAGTCTGGAAACAAAAAGATATTTCAAAGCCCAAGTTAGTAACATAAGGCCTGAATGGAGTCACTAAACCGTAGATGCTCAGAGCTTGAAGGCAGCTGCCCAGCGGTCTAGTCTAGGAGATCTCAAACTACTCTGGGCTTCAGTCCTCTCCAGCCCTCTGCTTCTCTGCTCTGACCATCTCGGCCTGGCTGGCAGGTCAGCAACAGCTCCTACCTACACAAGAGGCCATAGGACCCCCGGAACCCAGGGGTGACAAGGGCATCCAAACCACCTGCCTCTAGGGCAATAGGTAGACTTGATATGCAGGAGCATATCAACAATGACCATGGGAACTCCTGAATGTCTGGACTAAAGTAAGATCAGCTGTGGGTGGAGGGACAGAGCATTAGTAATGATTGAGATTGCATTTCTCATCAGTCCAGCGAGTTAAGGGCATAGGATCAGATTTATTCTGATTCAGAAAATTAAAACAGACTGATGTATTTTTAAGGAAATATTGTGGTGGAGTCAGTGTTTGCTACACATGTAAAGAAAGCTCTTGATGGGGTGCCTGGGTGGTTCAGTCGGTTAAGCGGCCGACTTCGGCTCAGGTCATGATCTCACGGTCCGTGAGTTCGAGCCCCGTGTCGGGCTCTGTGCTGATAGCTCAGAGCCTGGAGCCTGTTTCAGATTCTGTGTCTCCCTCTCTCTGAACCTCCCCTGTTCATGCTCTGTCTCTCCCTGTCTCAAAAATAAATAAAATGTTTAAAAAAATATTAAAAAAAAAAAAGAAAGCCCTTGACTCAGACTGTGCTCAACAAATGGTAATCAAAATGACTACAGTTATTATTTCAAAAGTCTGTGGGAAACCCATCAAAAGGACAGAACCAGCGTAATCGATAAGAAAACAAGGCAGCAGGTGGCAAAGGAACATAAGAATGGGAAAGTCCAAATATGTGAAGACAGTCAGTCTCCCTCAGTCTCCTGTGTCCTGCTCTTCCTAGCCCACTGCCCACTTCCAGCCCATCCTGGATTCTGTTACCTTCAGGGTCATGATAATTGTTTGCAGAACTTCTTCTTTCTTATTTTTTAAGTTATTTATCTTGAGAGAGAGGGAGAGCACAAGCAGGAGAGGGCAGAGAGAAAGAAAGAGAGAGAATCCCAAACAGGCTGTGTACCATCAACCGTGAGCCCAGTCCCATGAACCCTGAGATCATAACCTGAGCCGAAATCAAGAGTCAGACGCCCAACTGACAGAGCCACCCAGGCACCCCTGCAGACTTCCTTCTGAAACAAGTCTCATTCTGGTTCCGAGGTGTGGATTCTATCCCAAGTCGGGTCTTCCACTCCGTTGTTACATTGTCTATTCTGACTCAAACCCTGAATTGGAGACATTCCTTACTAGACCTTCGCTCTTTCCCAATCACACAGATATTAGTATGTTCTAAACTCAAAGCCCCACCAAGGAAGAGGAAGAGAATATGGGTGGAGGGGTTGGGGTCTAGAAAGGAAATGAGACTTTCAGTGACTCAGTAGCCAACAAGTACTGCAAACTTCATGGAAAATCTACACTTTGCAGCGAACTGCTAGGAGCTTATAAGGGATGCCTCTGATCTGCCTCGAGGAACTTGCACTCTACTTAGGGAGGCAAATATATAAATACAACAAAATATAATACTATAGGGAATGAAAGGCTAAATAGAGCATCAACCTTTAAAATGTGTAAAAGAAACTCAATTCAAAATACATGAATGGAGTATTTATGCCAACCACTTCATAGATATAAATATGATTTGGTTCCAGCTTTCTAATACCTTATGTCCTCAGACATACCTTACGTCCTTATGTCCTCAGAACAATAAACAAATTGTTCCTTTTTGCCCCGTACTGGAAATATGGGAAAAAAATATAATTGTAGCAAACGTGCGTTGCCACCAAACCCTAGAGGATATGAAAGTATATAAAACAAAAAATGAAAGTGACTACTCATTCTCTAAAGAAACCACTGTTAATGGTTTAGCATATAGCATTCCTAGTTTTCTTCCTTCTCTCTGCCTCTGTATACACATGCACACGCACACACACACACACACACACACACACACACAAATTTAAGATAAACCATTGTATGTGTCATCAGTTTAGATATATCGGTTTATATGCCCTTTTAAGTGGCTACACTCTCCCACTGCTTTTAGTTGGTTCTACATTTCACAGTAACAGACAATAATGCCACGAGATGAGCTGGTATAAAAGAACACTTACTATTTCTATACTACTCTTCAAAATGAGCTTCAGTTTTATATTCCCTCCCACAGTGTATGGAGTATGCCTGTTTCCCTCATTCTGACAAAAGTGGGTGTTATCAGTGTTTTATATCTTTTATATTAAACAACAGTGCCTTCTTATTTGAACTTCTATTAAAAGGAAAGGTTGAGCAATTATTTGTTCATATATTTATTGACCAAAGTATTGCCTCTCCCAGTTCCCTGCCCATCCCTATGGGGTTGTCCTTCTCTCTGCATTACATAAATTGATCTTTCCTCTCTCATATTTATTTTAAAATTTACTCATTTTTTCTTCATGTTTTGTTTATATTGTCTTTGTGCAATTACAAATGTTTTCATGGAGTTCAATCTGTCAATCTTTGTTTTGTGATTTTTTTTTTTTTTTTTTTTTTTTTTTTTTGTAGAGGGAGCAAGGGGGCGAGCAAGGGAGGGGCAGAGAGAGAGGGAGAGAGAGAATCTCAAGCAGGCTTCACGCTCAGCATGGAGCCCAAAGCAGGGATTGATCCCACAGACCATGAGATCATAACCTGAGCCAAAATCGAGTCAGGCACTTAACCAACTGAGCCACCCAGGTACCCCTCTGTCAATCTTCATTTATGGCTTCCGATGTAACCCCAGGAAGGAGGACATGGGCAGGAGCTATGGAAGATGTAGGAGGAGGGAGCAAAGGATTGAATCCGAGCAGCACAGCAGTATTAATGGTGAATGGAATGGGGCAGGGTGGGGTTCTGGCAGGGATCAGGCCGGCTTCCTCTGGACAGTGAGTTTTGACAAGCGAAATATGTCAGTCAAAGACAAATACCACATGATTTCACTTATATGTGGAATTTAAGAAACAAAACAAAAGAGCAAAGGGAGAGAGAGAGAGAGAGAGAGAGAGAAACCAAAACACAGACTCTTAATTATGAGGAAAAAACTGATGGTTACCAGAAGGGAGGGGGTGGGGGGTGGGTTACTTACGAGGTAGGGATTAAGGAGGGCACTTGTGAGGAGCACAGGGTGATGCATGGAAGTGTTGAATCCCTATATTGCACACCTGCAACCAATATTACACTGTTAACTAAGTGGAATTTAAATGAAAACTTTAAAAAAAGAAAGAAAGTGAGTTTTGAGATAGGCTTAGAAAGAGGGCCTGGGCATTGACAAGGTGCAGAAGGAAAGTCAGAAACGTACACTGTAGCCAGTCCTCAGTGAAGTTTCGGGGGCAGAAATGGTCACCCTGGGTACTCATGGAGAACAAGAGTGACTGATGGGCCTTTAGGGGCATCATAGCAACTAAGAATCGCCACATGGGTGGAGATGTGAGGACACCCATTTTTGGTTAATAAGGGCGGATTTAAATGCCAGTCCTGGGTCACCTTGATTTACAGGGGCCTGGGAAGGCAAGATCTAGCTCTGTTTTAAACCCAAGGGGAGACCTGAATCCCTAAAGGTGGGGAAAACTATACTTATTAACCCAAGATTTGGTCAGAAACCATATGCTTTAGTGATTTGTCTGAGGTCAAAATTCAGAAGACTATTCTGCTAAAGGAGGAAATAAAAATGAAATATGTAACGGAGGCACTGCCACTGTCCAGACAGAAACCTGGGTCGAGGCCTGTGCAGTGCCTCAGAAGCACCCCCTGCCTGGACTGGGGGAGAGCCAGCACCGCAGGAGGCCAGGGGGAGCAGCGCCCTCTGGTGGTGGTTGGCGGGAGGCTCAACACCTGGTAGACTCCTGGGAGGGTGCTGTCTTCCCCTTCCTCAGTCTTTTCTTGGGATAAGGATTGTCTCAGGAAAGTTGGGTGGATGGGTAGGGAGAGAGGAATGAATCTATAACCTAGCTCAGTGCGGAAGTAAGTATGGACCCCAAAGCAGGAGAACACCAGGGAAAGTCAAATGGAAACATGCAGAAAAAGGTGGAAGAAACACTCTAAGTATGGCCAGATAGATTTTCCTTGCTTGTCCCCACACGCATTCATTCCTAAGGCCTGGCGCCTCCCCAGCTTGCTTTGTGGGACCTGGTTCAGGCCTTAACTTGGTTTAAGAGAAAGGGGCTCTTTGTTCACGTGCCTCTAGGCAGAGGAAGGGATGGGCTTTTTCAGCCTATGTCAGCCTGGGAACACATAGGAGGCCTGCGAAGAAAGGCCCATCTACAAGGGAAGAGAGGCCCATCTACAAGGAAAGAGAGGAGACAGCAGGTTCAAAGAGACATATTTGCTCCTTGGTGGGAAGAGTACACCAGCAAGGCACCCAAAGAGCTTAAATGGAAAGACCCAGCCCAAAACGAACTAGGGAGGAACCAACAGAAAGAGATGCCCAGATGCACACCTCGTCCAAGAGCCCCTTCTGCATGAGAAGTCACTCTCCAACCTGAACTAAAAGTCTCTTGTACATCCTTCTGGACTTTGTGTGTGAGACTGGACTCTTTAGTAAAGTAGTTGCAAAATGGACTCTAACCCTCCCCCCTTCCTTTGGAATGCAAGGTCTAGACTGCTTCTGGCTCCCACCATGTCATCAGGACGTGTGCTTCAGACAAAATAGGATCTCAGTAAGTGATTGTCAAGTAAGCAAGTGCATGAATAAATGAATAGGTGGTCCATCTGTGTTCTTCCAGCCAGCCCCTGTACCCAGTAGGTCCATCGCTGGTAGTTCATTGTTGATAAATGGATGAATGAATGAGTGACCTCTTGGGAGCCCAGATTTGGTGGTTACTAGACTGGTGGTAGGCTGCAAGATGTTGCATAAAGGCTTGCCGGGGCTGAACCACCTGTGAGAAATTTGCTCAGATACAGGATGTGGGCTGAGAGTTCTTACGTTCCTACTTTCAAGGGTGGGTTCTGGGCACCGAAAGTGTCTCTGCTTTGCTAGTGGGGCCAGTGCAGGGGCTGCCAGAGCTGCAGAACTGAGAGCTGAGGGAGGAAGGAGGAAAGGGAGGATGTAAGCACCAGCCAGAGATGAGAAGGAAGCCACGGTCAGGAGCTCATGCCGTAGAAAATGGGGCCAAGACCCTGGAGAGAGCCTGAGATAGTCATTCATCACCTACCCATGGACCTGCCCCAACTCTTTGCAGACAGAGGCTAGAAAAGGTCTTTAAAGAGTGGGAATAATAGGGTTACCTTTCCTATGGGATCGTTTGTGGAGATTAAATGTGACCGTATGTGTGAAGCGTAGTGTCTGGCTCAGAATGTACACTCGATAAATTTCCAATATTATTTCCCAATACATTCTGGATGCTCACTTCAATTTTCTATCACACCGATAAAGAAGGGAGGTGGAAAGTTGTGAGGAGCCCAAACCTGTCATATCGGGGTGACCATCCTATGGAATGAGCAGCCACTGCCTAACTTTGAGGCCCTGGCTGCAGGGAACCTGGGCTGGATGGCCCCAGTGGTGGTTCCCTGAGTCACAGGTTGGCTTCGGAACAGAGGTGGAGCCAGAACGTGGGTGCAGATCATTCACCAGGAATCATCACCTGCAAAAGGCCGGGGAGGAGGCAGGACCGGGCAGGGGGGAAGCAGAGTCCTGAGGCAACCCTGACAAAGCTTTGGCCAGCCTGGCCGGGAGCTCCAGAACAAGTGCTGTCTGCCAGAGCTGGCCTGCCTCATTCAGACTAAAATGCCTGGGCCTTTATACTCCCACCTCATTCAGTCACCTCGTAAGGGCATGATCTTGGGAAAAAGCACTGTCTACATGGGAACAGACCCTGGGAACCCCAGCAGCAGGAGCCTGTCTGCCGAGGCCCCCCTGCAAGTCCCTGGAATGAGTACTTGTGGAGCAAAGAGGCCTTTTGTGACCCTCAGCCCCTTGTCGCCTGACACACTCAGAAGCAGATGTTTTCTACCTCAGTTATTCTTGGATGAATCCCATTTGCCTAAGTGTTGCTGTTCACAACACAGTTTCGCCAGACGTGGTCTCATCCTGTTGCAGGCTGGTGAGAGGGGCCTTTGGGGGAAATCTGAAGCAGAAATCAAAGTGGGTGGTGGGGAGAACCAGAAAGCTCATCCCGCTGGCTTGTGATGGAGTGGAGTGGGTCTCAGTCCTTCTAAATGGTCTGAACCACTGGGGCGTGAAAGACATTTCCCAGCTAGTCTGGGGGAGGGTATTGGAGAGGGTGCTGGCTGAAGAAGTCTGTATTCTAAGGAACTGAGAGGGAGGGAGTGTTCAGAGGCGCTAAGCTGGGGAAAGGTGATACAGCTTGAGCGTGAAGATCAGCCTAAGAGCCCCAAACTCCTGGGCATTATCCTAGCTCCAGCCACAGCTTTGTTTTAGGCAAGTTATTTCCCCACTCTGAGGTTCAATTCCTCGGCCACATGTCAATGGACTCACACTCAACTTGGTGTCCTAGGAACTGACACGGAGGCCGAAATGCACTACACATTGAAGAAGTGTTTACGGCCACTTCCAGGTACGACTGAGTAACCCTCATGCCATAAACTAGAAATCTAGCTTAAATATATGGAACCACATTTTCAGGCAGTGGGCAACACAGAGTGCAGGACGGTGAACACTGAGGGAAGGAAAACAAGTGAGGGGAGGCCCCCTGCTACCTCAGACTTCTGCCTTGGGGCAACTCCAGACCACAACATGAAGCAGGGGAACCTGTAAAGAGGGTGGATCATCTCACTGAGCTGAGAAGGCGAAGACAGGAGTTGGAAGAGGCTGTTTGAAATTGTGCCGGAGAATACCAGAGCTAAGGGAGCGATACAGGAACAGAGCTTCGGAAACCTGTATGGGGTTCCCTTGGATCTTCTGCTGAATGCAAAGCTGTCCCTACACAGCGTGAAACTCCAGAAGAATAGACAAAGAGCAGTTACAAAAACAGACAGACGGACAAACACGACCACCACCAGAGAGCTGGATACTGAACAAACACCAGAGCTCGCAAAGGGCTGGGAGGTACTTGATGTAAGACTGGCCAGGGTGGAAAGTGTTTGTTGAGCAGCTAGGAAATTAAATTGGGATCTCAGAAGGTTCAATGCTCAGTAAAGGGCACATTGGGCCTCAAAGACATCTCTAGACCTTCCCGGACAAAGCTTAAACACAAACTGCAAAATGCTCAAGTCAATGTGTAAGTAAATGCGCTGCCCACAAAATCTAGACATTAGACAACATAACAGTTACAATGTTCCGTGTCCAGTGATAATTATTAGATATGCCCCAAAACAAGCAGAAAATGTGACACAGGGGGGGGGGGGGGGGGGGGGGGGGGGGGGGAATCTGTCAATGGAAACAGACCAGAAAATGACAGAGATTAACAAACAAGGGCCTTGGGGCAGCTATTGTAACTATGCTCAAGGATGTAAAGGGAAACATGAATACAATGAAGAGAGAAACCAAGAACAAAAGGAAACTCAAGAGCCACAAAGTGAAATGTTCAAAATGAAAAATGCACTGGGTGGGCATGAAAGTAGATTCGATTTTGAGGAGGAAAATATCAGTAAACTTCAAAGCAGAGTGATGGACACCGTACAAAATAACAACAAAGCAGGAGCTGAGTCACGCAGGTGCCCTGTAGGTCACTTTAAGGATTTTGGCTTCTACTCTGGGTACCTTAGACACCACTGGAGAGTTTTGATGGCAGAGGGATACCATCTGGTTTACCTGTCAGTGGAAGCTCTCTGGTCGCTGTATTGAGAATAAGCCACAGAGGGGAAAGGCTAGACACAGGTGGTCTGTTCAGTGAATGCTGCTATATTCTGAGTGAGAGATGATGGTGCTTAATCCAGGTTAATATCAGGACAATGAGAAATGGTTGAAATCTGAGATATCTATATCTATATATAGATATATATATAGGTATATAGATACATAGATATAGATATATAGATATATATTTTTTTAATGTAAGCTTTAAGCCCCATATGGAGCTTGAGCTCATGACCCCAAGATTAAGTGTCGCCTGCTTTCCCAACTGAGCCAGTCAGGTACCCCTGAGATATATTTTGATCGTAGAACAGACAGGGTTTTTTCATGCACTAGATTTAGAATGAAGAGTGATATCAAGTTGTATACACTGAGCCATTACCCATTTCTTGAGAGCAAGAACTATGTATCAGTTAGGATTGCATTTAGGTATGTGTAACCAAAGGCCCAACAACCTAAACAAATAGAGGCTTATTTGTTTCACATGACTGGTGGGACCAAGGTTGGTCAGCTACTTGAGGTTACCATCAGTATCCCAGGCTCTTGCTATCTTTCTGTTAAGCCATACTTTAACAGATTTTATCTTTGCCCTCTTCTTCTGCCTCATGGTCCCAAGGTGGCTGCTGTACTTCCAGGCATATTATCAGTATTCCAGGAAAGAAAAAATAACAAAGGTACAAAAAGGACCCTGCCAGATGAGTTTGTCCTTTTTTAACCCAAGAAAGCAAAAACTTTCCTGGAAGCCACATCCAGCAAACTTCCCCTAATATTTCATTGGGTCATGTCGCCAACCTTAGGAGAATGAGATTACTATGTATGGTCTAGGCAAATTGCAGTTCATTCTTTATGGCCAGAGTAAGAGGCCTTCTCTCCCTACAGTCAAAAGATTTCTGCTATTAGCTGAACAAATGAGGTTCTATTAGCAGAGTGGATGGGGCATACTTCAGGAAGAATGTTAGAAGAGTGATGGCCGATTTCTACCATTGATTGATTGGTTTTTGTAATTTTGTTTAAAAAAACAACCCTCCCCCAACCCCGTGTTTGGCAGGTATATATAATAAATATTCCCTGCTACCAGGTTGGCATGATGGCATAGTGGTTTTGAAAGACTTCTTAAATAAGCTCCTGAAAGAAAGACTGGAGAGACGTGGAGGGAGAAAGGGTGGGCATGATCGGTCTTAGATTGTTTAAAAAATGGCCTGTGAGGGGAGCAGTGCACTGGAGATTCATGAAGTCTGCGAAGCAGGTAGGCCAGTCCGGCTGTCGGTTTGGCCATCTCATTCATTGTAGGTTGTGTTGAGATAAAAGGGAAGTGCAGAGGGAAGAACCGGTGGAGCCATGAAGGGAAAGAAATGCATGTTATATTAAAGCTGGGGGCAGAATTCCTTTTAGAGGACTTTTGTTGTTATTGTCAGCAAAAGCACTTGCCTGGCACTCAATTCTGAAAAGCTGGGTCCCAGGATCTGGTTCAGAGAGCAAACCATGACACAAAGAAAGCAAAATTCCTTTTTGAGTTTGGGCTGGTTGCACAAGAGTGGGGGGTAAAGGGATCCCGGGGATCTGAAAGGAAAGGGGAAAATTAAGATGGATGGGAGAGAAAGTTCCATAACCATCAGCCAGTGGACATTATACCCTGTCCTTGTTTTACAGGGAAGGAGTCCCATAGCTTTCAAATGAAAGAGCCAGGATTTAAACACAGAAATTCAAAAGCCTGGAAAAAAAAACAACAAAAAAAAGACCAGAACCAAACAAAAGCCTGGTGCTCCCTCTCTCCACCTGCAGCCCCACCCCAGGCAGCATGGAGGCAGTTAGTTGGTCATTCACAAACCCTCTGATCTCCATCTATGGAAAGACTTTGCGGTGAAGGCCACCTCAGTCATGAACTCAGATGCCGGGTGCTCTGGCAGGAAGCTCTACTATGACCTTGGGGAACAGGCAGTTTCCTCTGGTTAGTGCTGTGGGTGATGGTTCCACCTCCTTCCCCAAGCAAGCTGGTAAACAGCCTTAGCCCCACCTTCCACCCCCAGGTCTCCAGCAGCCCGGCTTCTGTTACTCGGGCAACTGATAAGTAGGGGGCTCGTGTCTGGGCCCCTATAGAATAAGTACCAATCTGAATATGGTTTCCTTTGGGTTTTGTTCTTCCTTGAATATTACCAAAAGAAAAAATAATGAGGAAAGCAAAAGCAAAACAAAGCGGTTTTTAATTTCACGGCTCCATTCGCCCTGGGAACCTGATGCTCATGATTTCCCACGTATTTACACCTTGGTTGCTGTTGAGACCTCCCACCTCTCATGTGGTCCATCGGGTGCTGAGTATTATACCTTCAGCTTCCTCTCAGCAGCAAGCACACTAGGGAGTTCTGTTGTGTGCACCACTGTATATGTGATGTAATATTAGTTCACATACTCCACTTATTCAGAGCATTTTCACAACTGGTCTCCCCTGGTCTTCGCAAGAAGCCTCCAGGTTACGTTGGGTGTGGAAAGTCCTCTGAGAGCTGAGATGGTGCCTCCTTCGATCGGAGTTCAGGTTTGCATGGCTTAACCTGCAGCACCCAGCAGCATGTCTGGGACTCAGGAGATGCTCAGCAAAGGACAGCTGCAGAAGAGGGGTTAGAGTGACAGGTAAAGCAAGCTGAGAAGAGAAGAAGTAATGAAGTAGGCTGTGGCCCTTCTCAGTTCTTCATCAGGTCCGGAGAGGGCACCCGCTGAGGCTGAGGCTAACCCTTACCCTTGAGATGGTATCTGATTTCAAGGGTGCAGGCTCCCTCAGGGCACCCACTTTGAATGGCTCTGTTCGGTAGAGTCCGGTTTTGGAACAATTTGTTACATATAGTTAAACAGACCCATGAGCACCTATGTGAGTGTTTGTGTGCGTCCGTACACACATCTATGTACATCATCTCTTTAAGTATGATCAAGACTTAAGATGGAATGATTTTCTCTGCAGGAGCCAATGGGAAGAGAAGAGAGCCATCTCTGAGACCCAGATGGGAGCCCATGGTTGTGAGGGTAATGCTAGTCCTGCCCCCCAGGCTCTCTACCCAACCACCTTTCTCTCTTCCTTCTAGGTCCCTGCCCACTGTGACCTTCCCCAGCTCTTCCTCCCTTTCTTCACATGTTTGTCTTTCAAAGCCTTTCATCATTTCCTCACGATGGCCACGACCACAGTTGTTCAACTCCTTCCTGGGCTGGGCAGGGATAGAGGGGGTTGAAACATGGGGTCATGGAAGCCATACCTTGCTGGGCTTTGTTATTTGGGTGAATGTGGTCAGGACAGCTGGGTGTTGGTGTCATTAATCAGTCAGTGAACAAATATTTATCATTTCCATGTTCTAGGGCTGTGCTAAGTACTCACTGTTCTCTGTTGTCTCTGCTCATTAAGTGAATAAAGGGGAAACAATAGAAGATGGTTCTTCATCAGATCCCTTCATTGGGCTGAAGACAGGGGTTTGGACAGAGCCATCTAGGGCTCTGATCCTGACAGCCACTAACTAGTTGCGACAAGACTTCACCACCACCCTGACACACCCCTACACCCCACCCCTGCCCCTGCCAGGGAGGCCAGGGACTGGAAGGCTCTCATTCTCAAGGTGGGGATTTTCCACTGTGCCAGCAAAGGTGCCAGAGCCTGACAGGGACAGCCTGGGGCATAGGAATGCCTCGGATACAGTCTTTTCCAACTTGACCTTCTATAATTCTAAGTTATTTCTGTCAATAAGTGGCCAGAATATGGTGGTTAATAAGACAAATGGAATTCAAGCAGGCAATAAAAATATTTCACTGCAATTCAGGCAAGGAGAAGAGAGTTTTGATTCAAATTAGTCAATTAAAACTCATGTGGGAGAGGCTTGGCTGGCTCAGTTGGTGGAGCATCTGATTCTTGATCTTGGGGTTGTGAGTTCAAGCCCCACGCTGGGTGTAGAGATTACTTACAAATAAAAAAATCTTAAAAAAAATAAAATTCATGCGGACAGTACCTTGGTAAAAGATAGAGGTTACCATTCAAAAAATCAAAACAGTGATAGAAGATGCACAATATTCTGAGAAAGGTATAGGACTAAGAAGACTTTATTACCATAAGAAGGATTCAGCTTATTAATGAAGGGTTCATCTAGAATGTTCTTGGAATTATTGTGCAAGCCTTGTTTCCCCATCCAGAGTCTCAGACCAAACCCTGATTCTGAAATGTCAGTTACTGCAGTCATGGGAGTGAGATGGTTTATAAGTTTCCCTTGGTCGGATGAGAAACACATGTAGTTCAAATTGTACAAAGAAATTGTACAAAGACGCAGGGTGACAATAAAGGCATGAATACTGGATCAATACCTTGATAAACTGTGTTCATTCAGGTAGAGTAATTTGTCTTTGCGATGCTGCTTTGGTTGTACTGTGTCACCTTACCACATTTAGCAGGCTGGAATATTTGATTTACAAGACTTGTCTACCTGTTTGAAATATTTTGCTTATTAGATTTGTAAGTCTTCCCTGCCAGAAGTTGGAAGCATTGGAGAAAATCAGGTATTTAACATTTCTAATTGTAGGTAGAGATGTCTAATAATCTTTGATGATTTACAAAGCCCTCCCTGATCTTTGAGTCCCCTTCTTTCCTCCTACAATGGTGAATGGTGGGTTCATTTCCCTAGCGTGACAGGACTATATGTCTGCCTTACCTCTGGAGGTATCACTTACATCTCCATACTTCCAAGACCTGTGACACTTATTATGATGAGGCTCTGTCCCATATAGGAAACAATAAATGACAAAAACCCTCATACATAGTTGGAATTCCTCAGCAAGGAAGGTAGGGAATTTGGGGAACAATGAGAAGACTGGCCTACTCTAATCACACAGGCTATCTGTCTGAGAGCACTATGGAAGTAGGAACCTGGAGATAAGGCTCTCATTTGAGTGTGAATGAAAGGTGAACTCTACCTGCTTTGTGAGTTTGGGCAAGTTTCTGAACATCTCTGAGCCTGTTTCTTCATCTATAAAGCAGGGATAGTAATACCTAGCTCAAAGGATTATTGGTAAAACTGATTTAAAGTAATGTTTATAAAATGCTTAGCACAGTGCCTGCACATATGAAGAGTTCAATCCGTGAGCCTTATCTGTTCCTATTATATGACTGGCCAAGGAGAACTAGGAAATTCCTAAGTGTAATCAAGGGTTTAGGACTGTAATTCACTTCAACAAATACGTGTTGACCACATGTTAATGTTGTAATCATACTGCTGGGAATTTATTCATATTTGATTTTTTAAATTTTTTTAACATTTATTTACATTTATTTAACATTTATTTAACATTTATTTATTGGGAGACAGAGAGAGACAGAGCATGAGCATGGGTGGGCCAGAGAGAGGAGGAGATACAGAATCTGAAGCAGGCTCCAGACTCTGAGCTGTCAGCACAGAGCCCAACGCAGGGCTTGAACTCACAAACTGTGAGATCATGACCTGAACCAGAGTGGGATGCTCAACCGATTGAGCCACCCAGGCGCCCCTAGAAAGGTTTTGTAAAAAGTAAGTAGACATTGTTAAGTGAAAGAAGTCAATCTTAAAAGTCTACGTACTGCATGATTTCCATTCTATGGAATTCTGGAAAAGGCAAAACTATGAACACAATAAAAGGATCAGGGGTTTCCAGGGGTTTCACGGGAGGGAAGGAGGGATGAGTAAGTCGGTGGAGCATAGGCTTGGGAGCGGGGTTTAGGGCAGTGAAACCATTGCATATGATACTGTAATGATGAATACATGTTACTGTGCATTTGCCCAAACCCACAGAAAGTATGGGACAAAGAGTGAACACTGATGTAAACTATAGACCTCACTTAATAATAGTGTATCAATATTGCCTTATCAATTCTAACAAATGTACCACACAAATACAAGATGTTAATAATAGGGAAAATTGTGAGGGTGAAGGTGAGGGAATATGCTCTGCACTGTACTTTCCTTTAGATTTTCGTGTACCTGACATTGCTCTAAAACTTAGTGTATTATATTTTTTAAGCAAATAGAATTTTCCAAATTCATTTTATCTCCCAGTCCTAGTTCCTGGAGATTATGAGACTTTATTTTACCAGCCAAAATGCAAGTTTCTCCTTCATGTTTCTAGACCGCTATGTGTTTCTCTTCATCCCAGTACCTCTGCATTATATTTTCCCCAGAGGAATGTAAACTCTGTGAGGGCAGGGACCATGCCTAAGTCAGCTTTGGGAGATCCTGTCAGTTTTCTGCTCAGACCTCCCAATGGCTCCCCATTCCAACTGCTTTACATATATTAACTCATTTAATCCTTAGAACAACAATCCTTAGGAAGTCGGTGCCCTTCTTACTCCCACCAGATAATAAGAAAACAGAATCAGAGAGGTGAAGAAGCTTGGGCAATTGAACAAAGCTGGTAACTGGCAGATCTGGGATACCAACCCAAGGTAGTCGGACTTCAGAGTTTGCAGAAAAAGTACCAGAAAACTCCCAATTTTTTTATGCTGTAGGTCACACACATTTTTGGGTTTGTGTAATGATTTTAGGGTGCCTCAATTATGTCTTTTTAAAAATGTTTACTTTTTTTTGAGAGAGAGAGAGAGAGAGCACAAGGAGGGGAGGGGCAGAGAGAGAGGGGGACAGAGGATCTGAATTGGGCTTTGCCCTGACAGAAGAGAGACCGATGTGGGGCTTGAACTCACACACCATGACATCATGATCTGAGCTGAAGTCGGACGCTTAACTGAGTCACCCAGGCGCCCCTCAGTTATGTCTTTTTAAAAATGCAACAATAGAATGGGAGAAAAAAGGAGAACTATCTTGCAAAGAGTAGGAGTGGTATTGTCCTGTGAAACTTCTGTAGTTTTTGTATATTACATGCGTGTGTATTTGTGTTGGAAGCCATGTAAAATGTATTTAGAAAGCTCACTGCCTTAATCTGTCAAGAGAGCCATTACCTAAGGTAGCAAGAGGTGCTCCCGGCTCCTGCCAGCCACACCGGGCTCCTGCCTCCTTACTCTGAGAGCACGTTGGCTTTGTTCTGTGCATGTGCTGGCTTTGCCTCCGCAGCAGCTCTTGCCCTCCTCAAACCCAGTGATGGCCAGAGGCAGAAAAACACCATCCCTTCTAGGGAAACCCATACCAGACATCCCCAGCAGATCACTCCTCGACTAGAACAGATAATGTCCTTACCAGCCAGAGCTGGGTCACATGCCCACTATAAACGAGGCTCAAGAAAGGAGACTGGGGCTACGATGCTCAGATTCCACCCATGTGATACAACTCTGGCCAAAGGCTGCCAGCAAAGTAAAAGGCAGAATGGGTGTTAAGCAACCTCAGTAGAACCCAGGGGAACAAAACGTTTCAAGTGATTTTCTGTCTCCGTAGAGATGGAAGTTTAGGGCAGACTACCCTTCGACTCATTCATTCATTTATTCACTCAAGTATTTACTGATTACGTCATGTGTGCCTACACTGTTACCAGGCCCTGGGGACACAGAGTTAGGCAAAAGAGACACAGCTGATGCCTCTTGGGGAAAACTCTAGAAAAGGAAAGTGTAGTTGAGTAATCTCAAGGTTATCCAAATATAGAGCACAAACTCCTGTCTAAAAGGGAGAGATTTGAGACCTTCGGCTCCAGAAGCTCTTTGTTGTAATATAAAAGGTCATCTTTGTTTCCATTATTCAGATGTTTAACCCACTGCTTCAAACCCATATGTCCCTCTAACTATGCCACAATTAACTTTCCTACAGTTATCCGTACCTTCTCATTCTCAACTGGCTTATACCTCCATTTATGTCACCCTACGGTCCTGATGAGTATTTTTTAAAGTCTCTTAAAATTAAACTCCGGGCACATGGGTGGCTTAGTCATTGAGCATCTGACTTCAGCTCAGGTCATGATCTCAGAGTTCGTGAGTTCGAGCCCCATGTCGGGTGAGCTTGAGCCCCGAATCAGGTGAACACGAGCCCCCTTTCAGGTAAAAACACGAGTCCCACTTCAGGTGAGCCCCATTTCTATCTATCTCTTTCTGCCCTTCACTCACTTGTGCCCTCTCTCTCTCTCTAAGAAAAATGAAACATATAGAAACATATAGAAAAATGCATAGAACTGGACAATACAAAGAATGATCACACAGTAAACACATTTATGTATCTGCCACTATGTTAAGAATGAGGACATTCCAGCACCCAGAAGCCCTATGGTATCCTTCCAGTCATTATTTCCTCCTTCCTCCATAAATCTGCCATCATCCTGGCTTTTCATACTATATATATTAGTTTTGCTTGTTTTTAACTTTATATATTGATGGAACCTTACATTATGTGCTCTTTCATGTCTGGTTCTTTGGCCCAACATCACATTTGTGTGACTAGCCATGTTGTGTGCCACAGTGGTTTATTGATGTTTTTCACTGCTGCATAGTACTCCATTGTAAGAATATGCCACAGTCCATCCATTTCACTGTTTATGGACACTTGAGATTATTTCCAGTGTGAGGCTATTTCAAGTAGGCTTTCCATGAATATTTGTGTATGCTTTTTAGTTGTACATGTGCACATATTTCTTTGCCTGTTTTTAAAGGGAGGAAGTGATTTGGTCTGGACCGCCTTAAAATAGGTTGAGAAAATTAAGGCACGACAATATTCAACCGACTGGACACGTTGATCATGAACAACTGTTGTACTTACACAGAGATGCATAAGACACCAGCCAAGAGGAGATACTTGGGGAGGAGGTGTCCTTGCGTGTGGGAACACACAGAGAATAGGGAACAGAAACAGACTGTGTAATTAAGTACAAAATTGCATATGCCCAGAGTAGAGGCCAACTTTTAAAACCTCCTGGCAAAGACTAGACAGTTTAATACCAGGGCTGGATTCTCCACTCCTGCTCACCCACCCTGTCTGCGACAGGAGAGGTACCTGGAGGCCATGCGTGGGTGACAGAAAGGAGGTGTAGGTCTGAGCGTCCTTTCTATAGAGCCCAGACATATTTCTGCCAGTGTCTTCTGCCTTGTGCCTCTCACACGTGAAACTGAGGCTAAAACCTCTTTGAATGCAGAAACTTCAGATAGACTTTGCACATGCCCCACCCTTCCCAGCCTACAGGTGCAGGTCTGGGAGGAAGAGGAGAGCCAGGCAGGTGGCCCAGAAGCAAGTGGGGCTTATCAGATGCAAATTTTCATGTCTGACAACTAAAGCTTGAAGTCTCTGCATGTTCGTTCGGAATTCAATGAGTAGGAGAAGGGCGGAGGAGGAGCTGAAAGGCTCTATGGGGATTTCGGATTAGACCAGGAGTGTGGATAGCTGCAGCTGACATCACCATCACCACCATCATCATCACCATCACCATCACCATCCCTTACATTTGTATCACATGATGGTCTACAAAGAGCTTTCTGTTCCTTAGCGTTCACATGTCTGTGGGCTGGCGGGGCAGGGTTTACTCCCACTTTGCTGAGCTGCCCAAGCACACTCGGGACGCAAGTCAGGGTCAGATCCCTAAGGGTTCCTCCAGTCCCTCCTCGGGAGCCCGAAGGGCTGTCGTTGGCTCGTTGGTTCTTAGGGAAGTGAAATAGGGAAAAGAGCGAGGAACACGTGCCCTATGGGTGCAAGGACACAGAAAGCATAGGACACAGAAGGAAATGGCCAGAGGCTACAGCAGTTGCGGGGTGGGGAGAGATGGAAGGGTGGAAGGTGTGCCGACTCTGAGATAAGTGGAGCCACCTGGAAAGGGCCCCGGTGCCTACAGGGCACTCCCAGCCGGTGCCGAGAAGGTAGGGCGTGACCGCGTCGCACCCGCGCGTTTGGGGACTGCGGGCTCGGGCAAGTCGAGCTTCCCGGGGCGCCCCACGGAGGGTGGGAGCGCGGTGGCACCGCCCCCTCCCGGACGCGCGTCGAGCGCCCTCTGTCACCCCACGCCGCTCCGCCGGGGGCGGGGGGGGGGTGCCCAGGGCAGAGGCGGCCCGCCCAGGTGCGCCGGGGTTTGGCCCGCCGTCCGGAAGGTGCGCCGCCCGGTCCCGGGCCTGTGCCCTCGGCCTCCCCCCCCACCCCCCCGCGTGAAAGCGAAAGTGCCGGGTCCGCGAAG